>NW_009735217.1:20888-43046 GCF_000703405.1 Apaloderma vittatum | reverse complement strand
ACTGTGGAAATGGGGGTGGGAGGAGGAGTGAACTGTAGACCGTGTGGTTTTTGTCCCAGTTGGCCTGAACCATGCCATGAACCCAGTGACTAACCAAAACAACATACCTTCTCTTTTGGAAGGTGAAAAGTAGATGGATACCTTTCAGCTGAAAAGCAATTAATATCTACCTTCCATTTAGTCACATCACTGCCTCCTGCTTTAGCTTCCTCTGCTCTCTCTTTGCACAGCCGGCTTGGATCGAGCCAACAGGTCACACTGTGCCAGTGACCAACCTTATCTTCGTTTACTAATCCCACAGATCTTTGAGAGCCACGAACATCTTTGCAGAGTATAATTGTGAATAGCCCATGAGCTTAAGGGGGTGAGCTCTGGTGTGGTCTTTTCAGGTCATCGCGCTTCCACCTGCAAAGTACAGGAAAGTACCTCTGCTGCTCAACTCCACCAAGCTGAAAGCAAATTTCAATGGAGATGCAACCCCATGGGACACATCTAGTTTCCTCTTAGTGAGTGGCAGGGCTGAAAATAGAAATTAATATTTTATATGCTGCTGCTGCATATTTAATCCTGCAGTCTGCATTATGTTTTCAAGAATCAATGAGAAGATTGGATTTAAAAAAAAAAAAAAATTAGTAAAGTCTATGAACTTTTTTCCTCCCACAAATATGTATGAAGCCTTGGATGTTCCCAGCAGTTTCTGGCCTTGTCTTTTAAAGACGTTAATATGCTTAAATACCTAGGAATTAGGTTTCAATTATCACAATCCCCTAGAGGTGTTAGTACTTTTTCATCTTCATTATGCAAAGAGCATGAAGTAAGATCAGGTTTCTATAAGCCCACCCACAAAGGCATCAAATATGTAACTCTTAATAACTAATTTGGAATGGAGAACCTAGTCTTGCTGAATGTATTTCAATGTTTAAAAAATACAAAAACAAACAAAAAAAAGGCAAAAAACACCAAAGAGATCTCTAACTCTAATGGCATAACCATAGGACAGTAATGAATGTAATATGAATTTCTGGAGTCCCCAGAAGGTCCCTCCATACAACATAATAACCTGTCATCGTATTCTCCCATCTGCTGCCTTCTTTCTTAAAAAACACGTTGGGGAAAAAGAGATCTGGCAGCTTCACTTTCCTCCTGTTTTTCAAGCAGTAGAACAAGGTGGGCAGAAACAGCACCAGCCATCACTCACTACACTTCCCTGGTGTTGAAAAGACTGAGCTGGTTGATTAGCAGAACAATAATGCAAAAATCAAGGGGTGTAGACCCCTAAGAGGGAGTTAATATAATTATTAATAAACACAACCATTTAGTAAAACCATCCACTTACTTTGTTTACACACTAGAAATTTTAGGCCTCCTCAGAAATTATCTTTCATCCTCTGGGAATGGAGTCTCATGGTTGGCTTCAAAGGTGCTGGCACAAAGCGCAGACCTTTTGTTTAATTGCCCTCTTTTGAAGCGGAATATTAAGTCAAATGAAACTGAATATGAAAGGGAGAGGCCTTGCTGGAGTTGATGGGAATGAACGACACTAACACAGACCATCTCTAATGGTCTGCCCCCTTCTCCGCATCTCTAATGTCATTAAGGGAAGCATACTTTCCCATCATCCTCTGCCAAATGCTCCAGCATAAAAGAAAAAAAAGTTTTGATGGAAGAAACCCTATATTTCCCCAAGTGAATTTTATTTAATTTTATTTCTAAACATACAGCAATATACAATGACTGCGTATCTAAGGCTGACACTCTCAGAAAGACTGGCACTGGACTAGCTCTCCTCCCATTGTCATGAAACCCCTGATAACAAGTTAGACTAAAGCCACCTGAAAAAAAGAAAAAGCAAAAAATCACAAACATTGGTAATGTTTTTAAAGAAGTAAGGTTTCTATGCAGCAGACATGTGAAAATATGAATATCCATACATTTCCATGGATACATGTAAGTAAATACATAAAAATGCACCAACAACCACACCTCTGTGGACACTAGGGGTTGGTTCCCCTTCAGATCTCAGACTTCTCACAGCTTGCTACAATTCAGTGTTTGCATTCCCTCGTTAAAAAAAACCTGCCAAAGTGAATAGCTTGAACTGTGTTTTCACTTACTGATACAAATTGTTATGCAAACAAAAGGGAACAACTACTCAGGGGACGGTACCTATGAATTACACAGTAAAGTGCTTAACTTTGTCAAAGAAAACTTTACAGAAAAAAAATCAAATGGTTTCTTCTCCCCTTCCTGTAATAGCAAGATTTTCTACTCTTCTCACAGACATTCAGGACAATGCCTGCTTAAAGCTTCCAAAATTTAAATGAAATCATTGCATTGTCTTTATACAGTTAAGTAAACTGTTATACATGGTACAAATATTGAATTTCTAGAGTGCAAGGAGATGGCTTCCTTAGTCATCTTAGTGGAGTACCCTGAAACTCCTTTAAAAGCTCAGTGCTGGATTTTTATGCAGCATCTGAAGAGCTGCTTTGCCTTTCCCTTTAAAGTTTTCACCTCGACTGAGTTACTGCCTGGATCTGATGGGTTGAGGGACACAACCACGTCCTTTCCTTTTGGCACTGGGAAGCATGTCATTTGCATGGAGATAAACTGTGGTCCGAAAAAGGATGTGCAGTCTGGGATTAAGCAGTGGATAATGAGTTGTTATATGCAATATACAGTGAAACGCTGAGGCCATGCGTACCCAAACTGCCATGTACATTTAAGACAAATGCTTTCTTTGGGCAAATACAGAAATGCATGCCGTTCCCTGCCACAGCAGACAGGGAATTCTCCAGGCAGGCACAGATCCATACTGTACTGTAAATTATGGCCCGCTATAAATGAAAAATGCTGATGTGGGGATTGTTCGCTTTGTTATAATTTTCCAAGAGTAATATCCTGCAGGGAACAGCCAAGTTAATACAATGTTTCCACTCAAAAAATTGGCAGCCTGAGCCCAGCCAATGGGGTGTATTTAATGAGAATTTGCCTGCTGATAAAATGTTATTGCAGAACATGTGGGCTAAGGAGAGCCTCATATTTTCCATCTCGGAATGTAACCTTAGCCCAGCAAAGCAGGTAACTAGCAATAGTTCTCTGGATTTGCAATATACCATATATTTTTACTCTGTTTTAAATGCGTTCTGCAATTTATAAGGTCCTACAGATACTATTAGAAGCATACAGTCACCGTTTTGTCTGGTTTATTCTCAGAGGCAACAGCTCAGGATCTGCCACGGATGCAACTCATGCCTGTTATTTTCACACTTGGCTCCAACGTGCCAGGCAATGCTCATCTGCTCCATCTGAATGGGAGCATAACCCACTGAGCTAATCACCTCCGACGCAAGTATTTGCTCATCTTCCCTTGAACTACACACGGCTGGACTGGTACTTTTCTCCAAGCTTCCTATTTCTGGCACGGTGAGTGAACAATTGACAGTGAAATGAGAAACTACAGTAATGTACAAAACAAAAGCCAGGACTGAGCAACTGAACTGAAAAAAAAATCTGAAGTGTCACAAAACCCCCACTGTTCCGTTGTGAGCACAGCAGGAAGGTAACAGATGTGTTCAGCCCTGAAACCACCCTCCCTGCCCCTCTCTCTAGGCTACACCTACAGTGCTCAGCACCCCTTTCACGTCCATCAGCTTACATAAAGCTCACAAGCCGCTGAGGTCTGAGACTTACAGAAAACTTAATGGGGGAAAATGTTACATCATGCTATGTCTCGGTGATCAGCATCACGCACAGATGAGGGTTCAACTTTGGCAGTCGTCGCCAGATTGACGGATCGGTGCACGAACACCGAGAGCTTAGAGAAGAAGGCCAGGTACACCCAGAGCCCTTTGGGTTGGGCACAGGAGGATGCACAGACGCACACACCAACAAATGCTACATGTCTCCCCCAGCGAACTTGAGAGCTGATGCAAGATGCAGAGAGTGAATGTTTTGACATAATTTGTCATTTTGCAACATAACTGTTTTATATCCAGCCTTGTGCAGAGGAGGAAACAAATCCCCCAACGCTGCCTTCAGAGTGCAGGCCAAGTGCTTGCTAGAAGCTACTAACAAACATGTGCGTGTGTGTCAGTACGTGCAAGTAGCTCCACAGTTCCTCTCTCCACCCCCATATACAGGGCAGGGAATCTGCTAATGCTTAAATGTTGGGGAAGGTCAAGGATTTATTGTGGGAAAGCCAACAGTAATTTTGCTGCCTCTCTGGAATACTGCAAACAGCCAAGTTGCACAGCTCAGGAAGAAAAATAAAAGTTACCCTTTAATTTAGGACTTTAAAGAAATCCTAGCTCTACTGCTCTTAGAATAAACCACCCGAGGGTACAGACCCACTGTATATTTCCATAAACCAAGGGCAGCATGTTATCCCTTCTCAAGCAGAGCTCCTACTACACAATGTGACAATGAGCTTTCCAAAGGCAGAACTGGGAGTTCAGAAACCTCTTTGGTCCCAGGCTTGCCAAAATAGCAATAACCCTCCCCACCCTTCCTAAGGATTCCTTCAACTTTCCCTAGTGCTTCTCCAGAAGAAGAGGCATTTGTCAAGAGGCGGGAAGATCTCCTGGAGACACAGCACAGCACTGTGCTTGATCTGGAAGCAAGGTTTCCCTTAACACTAATGAAGGATGAACAAAGCAAGATTTTGCAGGAGAGGTTTGCTGACTACACAGGAGGGCATGTGCCTTTTGGTTATGCACACACAACTTTGGGGAACACAGAATGCCTCAAAAAAAAAAAAAGCATTCCCAAAGCATCCCAGAGAGCTGACATATATAAATGCTTGTTCAATCACTTGTCTGCAGGGTGGCATCTTGAAAGATGTTATCTGAGCCCCCAGGCTGATTCCAGGAGGCAACTGCCTCTCGCTCTTTGTTTTTGGGAGAACATTCTTCCATGGAAGAGCACAGCTTAGCCAGAAAGACCCCTATGCTCAGGAGCGGCTGCCTATTGCAACACTCTTGTTTTGCAGGCAGAGGCTGTAGCATCCCTGCAGCTGTTCTGGGCAGCTGCCAGGGCTCTCCACTGAAGGTGCTTCATCCCATGTCCAAGTCTTACGAGTCCCAGACCCACATAAGAGGACCGATGCCAAGTTCAGTATGTTCTTGGTTTTACCAGATGCCTTTTAAAATCAAATTAATACAATTCATAATGGGATAAGAAACTACAAACAGCAAGGTGCAAAACCTTCACTTGCTTTCGTTCACGTTTCTCAGAGTTTAGCTGGACATCTTCACCCAACAGCCCAAGGCCTCAGTCAGTGCCAGTGGGTGATGCAGATGTTTGTCTGGTAGGAGCAGGAGACTAAAAGCCAATCTCACGTAAAAAGCTCGGAGAATCTGGCCCCTGTTGTACTCCCCTGTGTTAAACTGCTGCTAACTGCCATAAAAATGAGTGTCCCTACATATTTCATCCCAAAGCTTCCAGCAATTTGTTCCACTACCAAACCTCAAACCAGCTACTTTTTTGAACGGTTGCACTTTAGACCACTGTGTGCTACATTTTCATTCATCACAGATACTCAGAAACCAGGTACTTAAGAGATTTTTGCTCTGTCCACCTTTAAGCCATATCACAAAAAAAAGTCAGGGAGGGGGCTGGAGCACCTCTGCTGTGAGGATAGGCTAAGAGAACTGGGATTGTTAAGTCCTGAAAAGAGAAGACTTCAGGGGGACCTAATAGCCGCCTTCCAACACCTGTAGGGAACCTATAGGAAGGCTGGGGAGGAACTTTTTACAAGAGTGTCCACCGACAGGACAAGGGAAAATGGATTTAAGTTAAAGGAAAATAGATTTGGACTGGATCTTAGGAAACAATTCTTTAGTACAAGAGTTGCAAGACTCTGTAATGAATTGTCCAAAGAAGTTGTGGCTGGCCCCTCCCTTTAAGTGTTCAAGGCCAGGTTGGATGAGGCCTTCAGTAATCTGGTTTAGCTGAGAGGCAGCCCTGCCCATGGCAGGGAGGTTGGATTAGATGATCTCTAAGGTCCCTTCCAACCTAGACCATTCTATGATTTTACTATCAAGAATTAGGGCCTCCCTGCCTTTACTTCTCAGACTTCACACCACAAGCAGACCTCCTGGTGACTGAGTTCACCAAAGAAAACATTCAATGTTATACATAAATTTCTCATTCATCTGGCACCTTCTCCTCTTGCCATGATGATTGGGAAGGCAAGACAAGTGTTCACCAAATTTGAGAGGAAAAATAGAGGATGCTATGTGAACCAGCCAGGCTTTGAGGGCACATGGCACGCATAGCCCTGTCCAAACAGCTCGATCTTAACCAGCATGGGAAATGGAGCAGACAAACTATGCCAGCAGTTAAAATGTTTTCTAAAAATCACTGAGAAGAAAAAATAAAATAAAATTCAATTGCCTGCCTGCACAGTACCGTCAATATGTGACACAGAAAGCAAGCACTTGGTTTCAAAGGGGTCATTAAGCCTCTAACTATCCACTTAACATGAATGCCACTAGCAATACTGGTCAACTCAATGTTTGTGCATGATTACGCTTCAAATTTAGATGGGAAGCTATTGTACATAACAGGATCTGTGGAGACTTGTTTCTCTTTCTAATGGATTTAAATTGCCAATAAAATGGGGCCTGGGACCGAGATGCAAAACGAAGCTTGAAGAACAAACATTTTCTCCATCATTCGTTTTCAAAACACTGTGAAGATCAAGGGGATTTTGCCTTGCCTGTCCAATGTCTGTAAAGAAAAAGATCAATTAAAAATAAATAAAACCCTGTGGGGAGCGAGCACCTTTTGAATCAAATCACATGATGAACAGCCATAACAGCCATCACCCAGCACTTTCTTCCCCTCCTCACCCCCAAGAAAAAGGCTGCAGGTACACATACCCTGGGGGCAGCAAATTAACCAGTGCTGGTGCCTGGGGGGGAGCAAATCCAAACCATCCAGCTATAAACTGCTTTTCTTTCTTACAAAGCTTTGCCCAGAGACCCAGATCAGCCCTGAATGCGCTCAACCACCCAAAAACTTCTGGTGAGGGCAAGGGACAAGTGGCTAGGCAAAGGAATATGCCTGCCTTGACTTGGGAGAAAACAGAGCAAACACAACACACCCAAGATAGGCATTGGGTTCCTTGTCCAGGGAGAAGTCTCCACCCCTCTTCAGGGCTAGTTTGCAAGCATCCTTGTAAAATGCATTAGTTAAGGGCAGAAGTTGTTCAGCACCTTTTGCAGGCTTCCCAGATACTGCAGGGCTAGTTTTTGCTTACAAAGCCCTTCTGTTTTCAGAAATCAAGCAAGATCCACAAACCAACTATTGTCCTGAGATTTTGCCAATGTATAAAAGGACCGAATTCTCTTTTGCTGGAAATAAGCTATGAACTCCTAAGCCTCTACAGGATCAAACACTTAAAAAAAAAAAAAAGTCAGAAAGGAGATGTAAATATCCCACCTGTTAGCCTGGATTATTGCAGAAAGTAGTTTCACTTGAAAACAACAAAAAAAGCCAAATACAACCCTCCTGAATATCCAGGACAGAACTCCCTACTTCATGCAGGTGCTCCACAAATATCCTCTTTAAACCTTTACCCATAGTTGAATATGGATTGCAGCAAAAAAAATGATTTGTATTCAGCAGAAGGATTGCTGCTAATGCTGCAGAAGAACATAGTGCAGATTAATTCTCAATATTAATGAAAGTAGAATCTCCCAAAGCTGTGAACTAACAAATACACAGTCATGCCTAATGGCAGTTTGTAGACTACATGTAGGTCAAAGCTTAAAAGATTTTCTTCTTTTCTATTTTTTCCCCCTCATTTTGTTTCCTACCGCACCACAACTTGCAAACCCTGACAGACTTCACAAGGAAACACTATCGATGGATAAATTCAAGGAAGAGGTTATTGCAATCCCTCACCTAGCTGAGTTTTAACACGGTGAATCACGCCTAATCCAAACAAAACCTCCCAGCAAAGCCAGGGCCAAAAAGCAAACGCAGAGCTGGGCCAGCAGGCAAGGCTGCAAGCCAGGCTGGGAACCAGCATCCCAGCTTCCTTCCCAGCATCCCTGGAAAGGGGCTCCCATGGGGGCATCTCCCACCCCGCAGCAGCCACCGTGTAGCACTTGGCCCTGGCTGGTGCCTACCCATCTTATTGTAAAGTCAGAGGCAATTAAAAATGGACACACTTCCTAAAACCATTGTATATTGCACAATTCCCCCACATGCACATATAGGCACTTTGTAAGACCCCAGCATTTCCATCTTGCTGTGGCTATACCTTCCCTTTTTTTTATGGTTAAGAAAATGCCCAGAGGTTTAAAAAAAAAAAAAAAAAAAAGAAATCCCATAATATTCTACAGCTTTAAAGATCTTTTCATGCATATGTTAAATGCTTATATAATTAGTACTGAGCAAACCAGAAAGCCACATTCGTTATTATACTATGAAAATACAGTGCTCCAGCTCCAAATTTCACAACACTGTCAAGAGTTGTTTTGCTTTATGGTGAGCACTTCATTAGCTCAAATAAGAACATCACATTCCCTAAAGACAGCATCTGGCCACTGATATATGAACAATATGTATCTTTGAGTGGATAAAAATCATGTCTGTATTATTTTAAAATTCTTTTAAGAAGATCAGTTCAAACCAATCCGTCTGTATTTTTAATACGTTGTCAGACTCAAGCAATTTAAATGTCACCTGTTACTAAGAGGAGAAATTGCAGGTCTGCCTTGCTCCAGGATTTAACTCCACAAAGGTCAAGGAGTTATGCATGCTAGAGGGAGTGGAAAATGGTAAATCCCACTAGGTGTTCATAGGTAAGATTTATATGGGAAAAGAGATGCAACCTTACAGCAAAAACCCTGCAAATAAACCCAAGAGTTTAAATCCTGGAGCTTGGTGTTTCGCTATGTCGAGCTATTTCGCAGCGTTTTCTGAGGACTTTGAAAAATAATTAAAGTATATTCTTCTAGGTAATTTACATTATTAATAACATATTAAACATCTGAGGTGCTAACAATCTGGAATATTTGGAGTATTTCACTAGAAATAGCATAGAGAAAAAGAAAATAATCACATTTTCATTGAACGACAGCTTCTGCAGAGCTGGCTGAGTGCAACGGAGGAGGTTTCTGTGAGCTGACACAGTGGCTTACTTACTTCCCCGAGGTGTGCGAAACCTCCCTGAGATGTTCTCCCCGAGGAGATGCGGAGCAGCAGACCCGCTCCCTGGGATCCCATCTATGCTGCAGCACATCACCACGTTCCCCACAGACATCTCCCACCGGCTAAAAACCGGGTGCCAACCCTGGCTCTCTGGTGCAGCTTAGGGCAAAGAATAACATCAGGCTCCGGTAGCTACACCAGCCAGTCCCCACCTCTGCACGGACGGATGTTTTGCCCTCTACACAATACCAAAGTTGGAGACTTCGTAAATGGGTGAAGTACCAAAAACCGAATAGCCAAATCAATCTGCAATTAGCGCTGTACATCAGACTGTATGTCCCCAACACGGCAAAATGCTAGCAGGGCAGGCATTTAAATGTTGTTCCTAGCAACCACCCTGGGATTTCCAAAGGAGCCCAGCAAAGCCAGCAGCCTGGGTCGTGCGGACATGCAAGGCGATGAGTATCTTGCACCAGCCTTCTGCACACGCTATTTTTTTTGCTAGCATTCAGGTCTTTTTAACTGACAGGATAGATGTTTGTAGTCACACACAGACGGCAGCATTCTGCTCTACTGGGTCAGCCAAGGAGAAACCCCTGCCCTGATGAAGTCTCAGTGAGCTTCGAGGACTTCACTCTCCCCCTCAAAATCTTGCCTGCTCCTCGTTTTCCCTGAATACCTGTTTACAGGTAACGCATTTCCCATGAGAAGGAAAGCCCTGCTTTTCAGAACAGTCACATCTTGGCGGTCGAGTGAGGGGTACACGGGATAGTTTTTAGAGGAGCTCAGCGACCTGGGCAGCTGAAGTCTGGCACTGTAGGGGCTCAGCTTGTCTGAGAGATGCACCATGCAAATGAACTTTACATTTTTGCTCGTTTATGCCACAGGTAGGGGTTTCTTCTATCCCTGGAAGCAAAAAAAAAAATTCAGGTTCTCCTTAATACAATTTATTGGGCAAGTAATAAAGTTGGAGAACTGCTGGTTAACTCCCCATTCTTCCTCCTATTCAACCCAGCACCTCAGCGGCTACAAGAAGTAGAAACCTTTTCCTTTTGCAAAAAGAGTCCCTTAGTAAGCCCTGGTTGCTTCTGCACCTCTGAAGCCAAGGGGAGGCTTTTCCATTGATCAGAGCAGCATCAGGCCCATTCTCATTTGCAACACTGATCTGCTCTCAAATACAACTAAAAGACAAAAGTGTTAATAGGAACAACTGCTCAGAGATGCTGTCTTTAAAGAAAATATTGATGCTTATACAACTTTGGCAGCCAGCAGATGTCAATCTTAATTTTTTTTCTTCTTATTTTAAATATTTCCCTGGTTAAGTTACTATACATCAGAATATTCTGCTAAGATAGCTGGAGCACTGACAGTTACATGAAACGTATACGATATACTTATCAAACATTTCATCCAACATCATGTAAAGCTCATACATATTTATAGTTTTCATGCAAAATGTTATGCAACAACAATGTTATTTTGTGCTGACGTTGATATTTGAAAATGTTGCATATGTCAGACATTGCTAGACAAAAAAATGTGGACATTTTGAAATAAACGCTACCTCTAAATCTCTAAAACCTACCACATCGCGCTAGGTATTTTGTATAAAGCTGCACGTGAGAACTAGCTTTCTACTGCTACACAAGCAACTGCTAGACTAGAAAACCACTGAATAAAAGGAAGGAAGACTATTACAGTACTTGGCGGCTGTTTGGCCATGCCTTTGAGCATATGATTTATCATGTTAGTCTGCGTTTGAGGAGATGATGGTGGCCCAGCCGGTGGCTTAGGCTTGGACGGACGGGCTGCTTGTGCATGACGGAGAGAGACGCCAAAAGTAAAGAGACAAATGACTTCAGAAACAGTGACAAAAAGATGGAAACTTCAAAAGGAACATAAGCAGAAATGATCAAATACAAATGGAATAAGCTGCTGGGTTTTTGCTTCTTGGTACTTCAGGTATTACACGGCAATGACACCATTTGACAAGACATACTCTAGAAGTCAGCAGAATCGAACATCCTACGGTACTGCGCAATCAGAAAGCTAAAAATTTAACGTAAGTATGAAGCTGCACTTCACGCAGCCATGTGAGGAAACTGAAACAGGTTAATTCGGTTAAAACTTTGGAATTCAGAAAAGGTGAGCTAAAAACGATGACTTTAAGCCAGCGCCCCAACGCTTAGGTACATTTAGCAATAGAATAATGAACCACAGGAATTAATTGCTTTGCAAATATCAATTACACATTTTAGAATTAAACGTCACTGTTGGTTAAAGGGAGCTATAAAATATTCTTGTGCAATTTAAACATGTAAAAAAATCTGTCACTTAAAAATGTGTGGTTCCTGATTGCTTCCAGCTCATTTAATTATTTTCAACTTGGAATTCTAGTGGCTTTTATATTCTGGGTTGAATCATATATAAAAACTTGCCAGCTCTATCAAATATGTTACTTGCTATTCCAAATGTTAGAATACTGCAATCAGGACTTGACCCATCTGTCATATAGTTTACAATATCAGCATAGGAAAAATTCAAAGAAAATAGCCTTTCCTTTTACATACACTCAGAGAATCGATTATATGCTGTGAATATATTAACACAATAGTTTCTATTCAATTTAATAACAGTTTTTAGTAGCATTGTGGCTATTTTTAATAATGCCATTTGCAAGGAATTTGGCATATTTATCTGGACATTCTACTGCCAAAAGTCCTTGCCATTTCACTTGCATTTTCCAGTGGAGGAAAAAAAAAAATCAGTTGGCTTGTGCAAAGTAGATTTCTGATTGCTTTTAACTCTCACAGAATTATAACATTTACCAAAGTATAATAAAGAATGTCCCAGTAAACCGGAAAAGTGTAAGAGTTAGGTTGTTTCCCCTTTCCATACATACAGATCGATATACATACGTACATAAACACACACACAATGCACGTGTGCGCACACACACATATTTAGACTTTTAAGCTGTGTAAAGATTTAATTCAGACTCTCAGACTCAAGCTACCGCTTCTGCCTTCTTTTTTTTTTGTTGTTGTTGTTGTTTGTTTCTGAGAACAGGAAAAGCAAGTCCATTTGTTCACCTCTGGAGTCATCTTGATCCTTGTGCAATGTTTACCAAGGGTGACTTTGTCCCTAGAAACAAGCCTCAAGTGACAAAAACGCCCTGCTTTTTGGGCACTAGCCTGATGACTTTCACTCTAATTTAAAAAATAAGCAAAAATGCAATTTGGCTACTCACTGATGGCTCCCAAGCTCAACATGTAGATGTAAGAAGAATATTTTACTGCTCATCACTCTGGAGAGCAGTGGCCTGGATGCGAAGGCAACGGGGAGGGAGAGGACTGCCCATCTCCTCCCACCTGGTGGGAACCTCTGGTCACCCAGGTGAGTCTGTTGGGCTCCAAAGTTGGGACGATCAAAGAGAGAGAGCTCCTCCTCAGAGTGTCAAAGCCCGGGGGAAAATCACATCCCAGAACCTCATCCCACTGCACCTCTCAGCTCTGCCACCCTCACAGCATCCTTAAATATGAGTCTGGCCCCACTAACCCCATCAAAAACCTGATCTCAGACTTCATGGACAGCCTGACTTGTGCAAGTGTTTTCTGTCCTAGGGAAAAGTCGTTAACGGAGAAGGAAGAGGAGGAAAAGGCAAGAGATGCAGCCGCACTGGGACTTGACGAATCGCTAGTGCAGCGGGTACGAAACAGCTTGGAGGAGGCTCCCGCTGTGCAGTTGTCAGCTCGGTGCCCCGGGTGGCTTTCACTTCTCTGCAAGAGATTCCTCCCCCAGCACCTCACCCCTGCTCCTGGCATCTCCCCGCTGCCACCAGCTCTCAAAAACAAGCTTCCACAAGGCATTACAGCAGGTTAAGCAACAAACTCTTGATGTAATTTTGATCTGGCCCCATCTGCACAAATATTCATCTTTTTTGTTCAAATTCTTCAGACTCAAACCCAGGCTCCAAAACCACCTGGAGCTAAAAGGGAGGAGAGGAAGAGTTCTCTCCCTTCCTGGGGGCACTGAATGCCTTGTGAGCCCCAAATCAAGCTTTTCTTTGCTGCCTCTTTATTGCAAGAAAATTTAAAAGAATAAGATCTGGCTAAGACAAGGGCTTCATTTCCTCTGTTCATTTTCTCTGTAAAAGAGAAATGGGGCCGTGCCTGCAATGCCCCACAAGGCACTGGAGTTCAGGCGCTTCTCTGGGTCCAGGTCTTGGAGATAATATGTGAGGGTGTCTTGGCTCCTGCTTGGAGCGAGGGAGATGCGCCGGGCTGGAGGGATTTTAGGGCACTTGCCAGCAATCAGCTGCAGCGTGTGTGGCAGGTTTTGTTTCACTTTGGATTTTCTCTTCCTCGTCCTTTCTAGTCCCTCACCACACTTGGTTTAGCATTAGGCATGCTCTTGTATTCGTTGCTCACGTGTGTCAAACCGGAAAGATTAAACACCTCCATCACTGAAGTCAGAAGCAGGAGCAGCTTCTTCCTCACTAACAACCTGACAAAGTGCTTCCCTGGGCAAACTCCTGCCACAAACAACCTGGACAAAGGTTTCTATGCTTCTGCATGACACTTGCAAATAAAATACTTGCAGAAACATGAATTACTTGGCAAATTCTGGGGTTGGGCTTGCAATAAGCTTCAGCTTGCAATGAGTGTAACAAGTATGTTAGAAAATCCGTGCTGCTCTGAGAACGTACACTGCATACAAGTCATTGTGGGCAACTCTTTACACACTGGAAGATTTTCAAATTACATATTTCTCATTTGGCACAATGATTTCTGCTAGATGACCTACCAACACATCAGCAACAGTGAGAATTACACTTGCAATAGGAGAAGAGTATTGGTGACTTTTCATATTTTTTGAAAGTGTAGTCACTGACTCAGTGACCTCCCTGTAACAATTTAAAATATACAATCCCTGCCAAAGGCTTTGGTATGCAAGTGTTACGTGTGTGTTCATTTGTGAGCGGATCATGAAAATGATAAAGAGCTGCTGTTCCTCAGATAACTGTAAAGAATAATGGACTTAGCCTGACAATGAGGCAAAGCAGCCTTTTATTATATTTGTGAAATGAATTTGCATGTATCTGAAAGAGATTTCAGTGATGTAATTGTCTCTTTCAAAATAGCATGTGTTATCTTAAAAGTAAAAAAAAATCACAGAATTTTTTTTCAACTCAGAAGGAGACTCTAATTCAGTTTCCAAAACTTAACCTACTGAAAAGAGAACTGATCTCCTGACTTTTTGATGATTATTCAGCCTAGTGAGGAATTTTTGTGTATCTGAATTTTAACTCCTGCCTCAGGCAGCAAGTTGCTCTGCAGTTGGTAGGAGGCTTGTAGAAAGACAATGGCACAATGCAGATCTTTGTGATTTCCGAAGCGCCTCTAATAACTTTCCTACTACTTTAAATGCTATATTTGAAAGAGCAAGAGGAAATCTTGACAGCTGCATAACAATTATTCATTAAACACACCCGAACACCACTTCAAGGGTGAAACAAATAAAGCAGCAGCTCAGCAGTGCACAAATACAGGTTGTAGCTATGCCTGACTTAAAGTGCATCTTTCTGTTAATGACTTCGGTCTCCACACTTGCATACAGAGACTGATGTTTTCGTGTATTTTGCATCCATATTTATTTGGGTAACGTAATTACATTTTCTTTCTAAGCTTTGTCATTTATCATAAATGCTGGCAGGGATTGCCCAGCCGCGGCCAGGCTGCCAAATCCCAGGGGACCTCTCCCTGACTTGCACCAGGTTAACTGACACGCAGCTCAGCCCCTAATCCTTCCGTGCTCCCGGTAAGAGTTGCGTGCACAGAGCTCCCCAGCCTGAGATCCAGAAATAGGGAAGGCGAGTGACGTAAAGTGAGCGTGGGGACTGTGGCAAGGGCCCATATGACTGCCTTGAAAAACACCAGCGCTTCTTAACAACCCGCTGCCTTGCTCTAGTCAACACCCGACCTCTTCTGCACCCGCTTCCTCAGCTGAGACCGCTTTCCATCCTTGCTGGGCGAGTGCTACGGGCAAGACACTCCACGGTCGGTGCCAGCCAAGGCTGAGGCGGCTGAAGCTGCCATGCTCAGTCCCTTTCCTGCGGCGTCCCCAGGCTGCCACAGGCACTGAGAGCTGTGCTGCGCCTCTGCATGGGCACCTCGGCTGCCCCTCGCTGCTCCCTGGGCAGCACTGACCTGCAGCTTCCCTGGCTGTGGGATAAGCAAAAAAATGGTCTTTTTGGACAGCCAAGTGCAGCCGGTTGCTCTCGGTGACAGAGCAAGAGGACTCCAATGGGTCCACCTGCTCACCAGTTACTTTCCACTTGCAGTCCACGGCTCTGCCGCCCCGGCACCGAGCGGTGAGGAGAGACCTGCCTCCATCTCCACATCTCCCTTCACTCCTCATGCCTGTGCATCCCCTCAGCAGTACCAAAACATGAGAAATACTCAATCTGGAAACTAAAAAAAAACCACCAAGCCCTGAACTAAACACAATCAGTTGTCAAACTGACAACTGTCGCCTTGGCTGGCACCCTCTCTAAAGCCGTCCGTACCAAGGCCAGCACGTGGCACTGAACACCAGTGGATCCCTGTGGATCACTGAACACCTGGGATCCCTCAGTGCCACAGCACTCCAACACCGGCCAGCACGCTTCACAAATCCTCTGCTTAAGGGATGGAGAAGTTATTCTTTCCTAAAGGAATGATGTATTCCCCACTTACATGAATGAGCAAATACTTACTAAAAGGTTGCACTAGTTAGTAGTTTTGTCTGGTTAATAATTAAAGCAAGTCATTCATCTTTAATCATTTCAGCCTAGTGTTCTGTTTAATGCTCTCTGTCAAATCAGTATTTTTAAAGCAAGACAAGAGACTACTTTTCAGGAGAAAGATCATCATGTGTTTAAGAAGTCGTTTTCAGTATCTTATTTCTATTCTTGCCTCTGGCAAAATAAATAAAATGTCAGGCCAAAACCTAGTCACTTTTGACTCCACTTAAGCTGAGGAACTGGTTTCAAGTTGAGTCCTGCTGACCTTGCCTGAAAATTCTGCATTTAAGACAACGGGAGACTGTGAGCTCAAAGCAGCGGAGTTGTAACTCCCTGTTGTCCTTTCACTCGCTCCAAGCACTGAGAAGCAGCAGTTTTATTTTTAAATGAGCTGGGCCACAGAAATGTCCTTTGGAATTTCAGAACTGCAAGCACACGACGAGCCATGGCCGGCAAGTGCGACGCTCAGCGCCTCCGCCGCGCGTAACGCCCAACAGCCTGCGCTCACTTTCATCTGCTCTGGGTGATGGTAAGAGCTGGGATCGTTCTATTTGCGATTTGTTTATTTGCGCCTCTTGTAGCCATAAGGAAAAACCATTCTCCATTTTCTAAATATTTATTGCTACTCAGAATGAATCCCGAATGTCGCGCAACAGCTCTAAGTCCACGGGCCAAATGTGAGCTGCGCAGGCCTGGGGAAGCCAGGGCGGAACGTGGCGCAGCCTCTCACGCCGCTTTAAAAGCAATTTCCCGTCGCCAACAGAGCTGAGATCAGCTCGATTTCCACCCCCTCCTCACCCCCGCAACAAAACAGAACAAGCTACTCACAAAAAGAAATGAACAGGTCAGGTTTCGAGGACTTTCGAACTAGGACTCTGGGATACAACAGAAACGAGAACAGGGGCTGCAGAGCTCCGCCGGCCCTTCCGAAGGGACGGGCGCTCGAGCCGAGCCTTTGTCTTGTTACACGCCACCACAGGTTAGAAACGAGAGACAAACACGACTTCTGTCCCACCAGATTGTTTGTTACACATTCACAAAAAATAGAGAAAGTAAAATAAAAATATTAATTAAAAACCCAGTCCTCCCATCAGGGCGTAGAACGGAAGATATGAAAAACAAAAATGAACATTAGTTTAGTTAGAAATGTGCTTGTTAAGTGTGTTAAATTAATGGCCAAATCACCAATATTTTTTCACCCCTTTTTTCACAAAACTTTCTCTTTACAAAGGCTAGTTTGTCCTCTAAAACTGTTTCCTAAGAAGATACTAGGTTTCTATAAGGTATTTCTAATCTACAATCTATTCTAATGGAGGAGGAAAAGGAGATTATGTAGACAGCACAAATTAACTCCTTAAGTATTAATGCATCTCCATTTTCAGCCTGAAGGAGTACATATCTTAAGGAGCTATGAAAAAAGAAAACAAAATAAATATAACTCAACAGTCCTAGTAATTTATAATGCATATACAATTGTTCACCTGCGTCCTTCTGATTCTCTATATGAAAGAGAGAAAGCAACAAGGAGAGAAAAGAGAGAAACAAGAACAGATATGCAGGATTAATGAGCAAGTGGACCGCACAGCCCCCCAGTTATGCGTGATATATGACATTTGAAAAGAAGAGAAGTCGCCCCATCTTGCCCCCCGCCCCCCTCAAAGCATGGGGTTACCAAAAGAAGCTCCTTTTCACGGAGGTGAAAGAAAACGCTGCACAAATAGAAAACCAGAGAGGGTGAGCTCTGAGGACCCAGAGGGGATCTCCAAGTGCTGGTGGGGCTGGGACGACCCCCCCAGAGCTCGGTGTAAAGGAGCCGGGAAAAAAAATCGAGGAGGAGGAGAGCGAGTCAAGCGCATCCTTCCGCTCAAGAGTTAACAAGACAGGAGACACATACGATCTGATGTACAGAGAAAGGACAGCCTTGTACGATCTTATACACAGGACTGGGTACAGATCTTATACGCAGGCAAAGGGAGGGCTTTTTCCAAGTGTCCTTTATCTGACCTCTAGCTCACTTCTCCCCGATGTAGCTGCTACCTTTTGATTGTGTACCAGTGACAAGCACTTTACAAATTGGGGTTACACAGAAGCAAAGTAAAAATGCATTCAGGTCACGGACAGAAAGAAGAACTGAAAAAACTTACAGACGGTCTGAGTTTATCACAAACAGATGGGTTAATTCTCTAACCTGGCTCAGGCTGATAAAAAGTGACTGGACTTCTCACACTGGGTTTCACAGACAGAAGCAACAGACAAGCCAATGCTAAAAGACTTGAAGCAAGGAGAGTGAGTTGGTTTGGATCTGGACTTTCTTGAGGTAATGGAAACAGAAAGAGTGAGGACAGCATGGAGAGGAGGGTGGTAGGTACTCACGAATGGTTAAATCCATCACTTGAGAGGCCAAGCAGAAGACAGGATGCTCATACATTTCTCTCTTTTTCCCTATAAAAGAGGATTTGGGCATGCAAGAGGCTTAGGTCAGAGGTAAAGAGGTTATAGGCTACAGGTCAGAGGAAAACTTTATATTAGGTTAAAAGAAAGCAGCCGTAGAGTATTTTGGGATACACACGGGATAAAAGGAAGAAAAAAAAGAAAAAGATAAAAAAAGGAGGGTTAAAATTGGAGATCTACTGGATTAACCATTCAGCATGCCCATGAGTCACAAGAGAGGCTGTGACCATGACACTAGAGGTTTGCTCTTGACTGTTTGCAAGAATATAATGATCAAAACATCATGAATAGAGGGAAATAGAACTCCATTGGTTTAAGGCTCCAAGATACTAAGGGTTTCAGCCTTCAGTATCTAAGGCTTTCAGAGGTATTTCTTCATAAGCATAGCCTCAAGCACTGTTGCCACTCACTTGGTTCTGCATCTCTGATAAAACTCTCTTGAACACGTGGCTATTCAAACATCAGCTTTCAAAAGCAAGATTTTGAAGTCATGTACAGTGCTCAGGAACGCACCTCACCGAGGTAAATTTGTGATTTGCTCTTCTAAGGAAGTATTTGAACAGGTAGTGGACTATGCTCATGAGAGAAAACCTGATGCATGCAGCCGGCGGATGTTGGGTTGTTCGAATTAACAATCCCAGCATGCTTGGAAATTGGTGTTACAACCACTTTTATAGAGATAGTATCAAAAAGTGGCTGTGGCCAATCACAGATAAAGGAGGAGAAAAGCAGAAGAGAGCAGGTAGTGTGGAATGAACTATTTCTCTGAAAACGTAGCTGGAAAAAAAATAAGTTTGTTGCTTCAAAGTATTCCCAGACCTAAAAGTCACAGTGCGAAAGAAAGGGCAGATAATTAACACAACCAAGAAGAATTGAGGCACAAAAGGAAAAGTACACACTAACTGTTCTACTTTGGAAATGAATGCATTTTTACTTACAGATCATAAAGTTTGTTTTTGCATAGATTTATCTGAAAGAAGAGAGCAAATCTTACCAACGAGTTAGTGATATTTACACAGAGAACCTAAGGGAGCCAGCCCTGGGTAGAAGCATCCATCAACAGAAAAGCTGCTTTTGATTCTCAGTCCTTCTCCATCCTCATCAAGTATATTTAAACATTGCATTTTACAGAATACACCAATTAAAATATCCTGTGAAGTTGAGTGCTTCGATAAATTGCCTGATAATACAGTGCTTATGAAACCTTCGCTCCTTCTCTATTTTTGTCACTCATTACTAAGTCAAGAGTTGATAAACATCCTTTTAGTGCCCAATTCTTAAGCGTTTCTCACTGGATGCATAACAATGAATTCATTACCACTGGTACACAATTTGCATCGTTAGACAGAAAAAAAAACGGAAAAAGAGAGGACATGTCATGTACAGAACCTGGACAATTTGTCATATAATAACGAAATTTTTCATGTAGACAGGAACTAAGAACAAATCACAGAGAGTTTGAGGTGGGGTTTTTTTTTTTTTCTCTCCTCTCAATATTGTCCTAGAGGCATACAATGATAATCTCAGCTGTGGGAAAGCTTCACATCACACATGACAGAAACCCAAAGTCTAGAGCAGAACATACCATTCATCTGGAACACAGAGGTTTAAGCAATTGGGAACTTGGATAAAGTTGGGTAGGAGTTTCAAGTTGGGAATAGCAGCCAACAAGGTACCAACGTGAACCGATTAACACGTAAAGAACGACTGGATCGCAGAGCTTCAGCTAACACATATCCTCCAGCAAGCTTTAAAATGTCTTTTTGATGACTACATGTGTCTCTGGTCGCTGGTTATTATACTCTCATAACTTAAAAGGTCAATAATATCAGCTATGCCAGATTTGGAGTGACAAGAAAGAAATCTGAAGCAAGTATGGGATCACTGACTGCTATGCAAACTGCAAAGACAACAAAACAATCCCAGAAAAAAAAAGACATTTTAAATTGGCTACAAATGATTAAGCATAGATTAAACAGTTTTTCAGCTTCTTATTTTTCACTCGTTTCCTGAACTCCACTGTCACAAACAATTAGCTGCACTATAGCTTCAGCTGCAAAGATGACATCCCAAGTATTTCTCAATTTGTTTTTTAAAACCACAGCATGACTCTGAATACTACACCACTGGCCAAATGCACTAATGATCAAAAAAAAAAAAAGCAAAAAAAAAAAAAGCTACAGTTCATCTTAACTGTTTCCTCTCTCTTTTCCAGAAAAAGAAATGTTTTGCATAGCTTCCATTCTTAACTGCTTCTGAAGCCAACACCACAAAAATGATTCAGAATCACATCACTTTTATTGACAAGTGAACAAATAGCAAATGAGCTTCTTTTAAATAGCTCCCAGCCACAGTTGCCACCTGGAAACATGAAAAAATTGTAATTTCACAAAGAAAAAGCCTTACCTTCAATTTTGGCATACTCTGATAGTCGAGTATAATTGACTAGAGCTGCTTGCTCCAAGCATTTACGGATGACTGTTTTTACCTCCTCTTGAGGGACCGGAGTAACTATGTCTTTCATCAGAACCTTGACACAAGAAAATCTGATTTGTTGTGGCATCAGGCACACAGAACTGCTTTTCTCCAAGCCCAGCACACAGATCCATTCCTACACCAGTGCCGTGTGGCTCTCGGAGTATGCGTACAATACGCAGGATCCACTACAAGGTCACCTTGGCCAGCCTGAGACGTGGGACCTATCCTTGCTGTATTATTCCCCTTCTGTATCTATACCCAAGGGCATGCCCTGAAATCCATGCTTCCAATTTTTTAGGGCTTGACATTTAAGATCTAACACTACTTGCCTGGTGCCTGGCAGTTATGCCCGTCCCAGGCTCTGCAGACTGACTTGGGTGTAGGTCTGGGCTCGGCCACCCTGCAGGTAAGCGGAGGTGTGAAGGATGTCGGAGCAGCAGGAAGGCTGAGATAGGGGTGGGGAGGATGATGGTGAGCAGGTTTCACATGTCTGGGGGAAGTAAGCCTGCCTCAAGGTGGGAATTTCACCAGACAGCAGCCAGGCACTGCTCACACGGGTCTGTGGTGTGAGATCCTCCGCCCTTAACTATCGACACGGGGCGGCGGGCTGTGCTGCCTTTAGTGGCTGGGCTACACACGGGCCTCCGAGCTGAAGCAGCTAAGGTAACAACTCCACCAAAATAGTCATATTTCAATATAAACTATCATATGCCCTATGCAAATAATTTCCTCAAGCTCTTCTGGATGGAAAGATACATGAACACAGGTAATTTTAGCTACTCTCCGTTATGCTTACCCTTTCCAGCAGCGATAGAGTAGCTTTTAGTGCACCTTCTGGACGGCCAAATGGAAAGCAGTACCTAGAAAAATCACATCATGTTAACATCAGAGCAGGTGCATGTGAACAAGCCCTTCCAGAGCTAAAAAGATGCTTTCCTAAATACGCCCAAGCAATTCCTTAGTTTCTCTGCCTGGAGTGAGCAGCCTTTCTACAGGGTAACTTTCCAAAAGGGTTTGGTAGTGTGGACACTAAGGCAGCAAAACAGAATATGGGGTAGTAATATGCTGATAGTTTTAGCATCTTATTAAATCTGGATGTTACCTGCAGAATTTTTACATCTCTTAGGAGACAGTTAAATAGCATAGTCTTGTAGAAATGGTAAAAAAAAAAAAAAAGCCCCTCTGGAAAGGACATTTACTTGCAGGCAGAGACCTGGCGATGCAGCGGGCTGTAGGTAAGGGGCTGGACAGCCCCCAGCCCTGGCGAGTGGCAGCTCCGA
>NW_009735217.1:2946-20873 GCF_000703405.1 Apaloderma vittatum | reverse complement strand
CCCCGCGGGGGCTCGCGGCGCGCAAACGCCCGCCCCCCGCCTGCGTGCACAGCCCGCCCAGGACCCGGCTGGGGACAACCCAGCCCTCTTCACAGGAACGTTTATCCACCCTTTCTACACTGTGACACCCCTGCAGAAATCCCTGCCTGCAGGAATACCAAGGAGAAAGGAAAATAAATGGATAATAACCGGGCAGAGGGGAATGGAGAAATAAGAGGATATGGGATTTTTGTTTTTAAAATTTTAGGCAAAAAAACGCACAGTGTTACCATGCCTGTGGGAGCAAGATGGTTTGAAATATCCTTTAAAGGTTAGATATTTAAAATCACTCTCCAGCTACAAACACGCTATAGTGGAAGCCTCACTGCCCTGTGTGGGGCTGTGCCAGTTACGCAAAATTCCCGTGCACGTTTAAAACCTGCCTTTTGGCTTTGCTGCTTATAGAAGGGAGCTGAGAGGAAATCTGTCCTCTGGCACACAGCCTGGGCTCTCTGCCTTTACCTAAAATGCGTGATCTGATTCTCCAGAAGCAAATGAAGCCGCTCCTTGATCTCTTCAAAACGCTCTTTTTCGTCTACGGTCACAGTTCCTATCCCGTCAGGCCTGGAGGAGAAATACCACAAATGACTGGGACTCTTACCTCACCAGCCCAGTAACTCAGCCCCAGAGCACACAGCACGCTGCCCTTTCGGAAAGGGATGTCACCAACGTGATGATGTGCTACACAGAGACACGGCTGCTCACGGCAGCATCGCTGCCGAGATATCAAATATAAATAAATATCCTCTCTCCGAGGGATAACCTGGATGTGGACCCCCCTCTCCTTCATTTTTTTTAGGATAGAGCAGTCAGAGAAAGAAGAATCCCCCTTTAAATATGTGACAGGGAGCTAATGCAGGATTGGGCCCATCGCTGACAAAACAGGGACTGAATTTCTGCAGAAAAATTCTGCCGCTGATTTAACACAATTCACAGTATAAAATAATACCGTCACCAGGCATACATACAAACAGAATGCAAAATTCTGCACTCCTTCACAACTGCTGAATCACTCCATTACAGTGATTTCTTGAAGTGAACCATCTTCAATATACTCTGCCGAAACGTGCCTAGAGAGTGACACGCATTTTGTGTTTGAAAATGCAATGCCTTCCCGGGTCATTTAATTTTAATTTCTGAAAACTAGCGCATCGATACAATTCATCTGAGATTTTCTGGGACTCTCTACAACACCCTTGCGTATCGGGAGTGCACAGGAGCGCGTCGTGAGACACCCGGGTCCTGCCGCCTTGGGCTATTTCTCGTCTCTCACAGAGCACACAGAGTGCGCGGGCGAACCCCGCGGACGCTCTCCCAGGGCTGGATGACGCGGTGGTCCCTGCGCTCTCCCACCCCGTGGACGCCAATCCATCCCAGAGCCGAAAGCAGCAAACCCCCTCCTTGTCCCCCTATACCCATGCGGCAAAAACACGCGAGAGGGGAGAGTGACTCCGATCCATCCACCAAAGGAACCGGCCAGGCAGACAATCAGCGGCACCGCTGCTGTCGCCGGTGAGCCAAGCCTACGGATTCGCACGCTCCTGGGCAACTCTGCTGGCACAGGCGCTCTTTAGGCAATGTGAGATGTCTTAAAACTGAACAAATGCTCTTACTTAAAGGCCTCCTCCAGTGTTCAGCTTAAGCTGCACAAATCCACAGTACTAGACTGGTTTGGCTGTACAAAAGACTTGGCAAGGGATTACAAAGCTTCTAATGAACCTCCTGTCAGGGGTTAATTGGTTGGCTTTATTTTCCTCTTAAAGAATCAAAGGCCCTAAACTTAAAAAAAAAAAAATCATCACGAAACCTATAAAAATTTAAAAGCTATAAAATCCGTGCAATCGCATCTCCTTGACCCTGTATTTAGTAAGCTGTAATATCATAAATATGAACTCTGATATTCCAACGCAGGTGAACAAACTGCTAAAACATTTCAGAAGAGGAACTTGCAAACCATACATGATATTTACTGCAAAATTTTAAAGCTAAATATACGTTAAATAAAACTTGCAACATGGACATAGAAAAAGACTCGAATACCAGGGGATATATTTAAATTTAAACAGCATTTAATCAGAAATCTTAACTTGGTTATTTGCCAAATTCAGTCGTGTATTAAGGAAAAAAAAAAGTAAAAGATTTAGGCTGAAACTTGGATAAAATGTCTCAGCTGGGGAACACACTTCATAAACAATTTTGGAAGTCTGGATCTGGTCTCATTAGTACCTAATTAGGACTAGTTATTTTGAAGAAATGAGCAAGCCACAAAAAAACTCAACAAATTAGATATCGAGCAAAAATTAATGTCTGAACATGCTTAATATATTTTTTCTCCAAAGTTCCATAAAATATTTAATATTCCAACAAGAGATGTTCATGCCTTTTGTGACGTTGTGCACCTCACAGCGCCCGGTTCTCGCCCAAGCAGAAGAGCAGATGATTCAAGGCAGATGGCAATAAATGCCGTACATTAAGGGGCAGGGTTGAAGACCTCATTTGACTTTTGGCATTCGGTTCTCCCCCTGTACCCATAACAGCTCACAGAGTGTCACTAGGTTAATTGCATCAGTGCTGACAAACGAGGTACGAAAAGCCGCCTGTCCTGGCAGTGATTTGCTGATGGACTGGAAATGGTCTGAAAGTTGTGTTACCCTTTGCTGGGTCAGTAACCTCAGCTGGCGAGATTTAACGGCAGGATCCGACAGCTCGGGTTGGGTTGCAGCCCTTTCCCGGGAAACGCAGTTTCTCACTATATTCAAAGGGTTTCGGTTTTGCCAGAACCCATTATTTAGTGCTCGACACCTAACGACTTGTGGTGGACACCCAAAAGGGGCTGGCGTGACAACACTCGTTGCGTCACTGGCTGGGCAGCGGCGGCTCTGGAAACATCGCTCTGAAAACACTGATACACGCCAGGAAGAAGGGTGGGCTCTGGAGGGGCAACCTCTGGCCCACGCAGCTCTTGCCCAAGTCACAACGCCCCAAGGGCACCAACCCAACCACCGAGGTGCGCACAGACCACGTAGGCTTAACTCCCTGGTCTTCACCTGTCTCAAGGACTTTGTGGGCCTGGAGGCCACCGAACCCGGTGGCTCTGGCCACCACTCCCTCCACGGAGCACCCATGGTGCGGCGTAAACACACGCCGCCCTCGCGTATCATGCTACTGCAAACTTGAGACAATCTACAGGTCAGCTGTAGCCATTTTTGGAGCAGCGCGGATGTCTGGAAGGGCCTGCCAACCGAGAGCCATCACCACGGCAAGGACTCCCTTTCTCACCCAGCTGTGGACTATATTGCATCTGACATGATGAGCATCTCTTGAATCTACCTTTCAAATTTTCGGCAAACCATTTTCTCACTGTCCTTCACAAAGTTGACATTTTCGGCAGCATGATAGGAAAGATGTCATGTCGGCTGCTTTTCAAGTTGTTGTCACAGTGGTTAGCACCAGTTCTGTCATCTTTGCTTTCCTCACAATCCCCCATCTTGAGCCATGTCACAAATAATAATACTTCCAATGTTTTTGTCAAATTTCAAATACTATAACCCAGCTGCACGTCTTCAGATTTACTAGTTATGTTAATCTTTGTTGCTCATCTTCCCAGAAGCTGAAGCATTAGGAACTCATTAATTAGTGACAAATGCAGGATATACATAGAACTGGAAAAACACTACCCAAAGCCTTGCACTTAATTTATTAGCTCGATAATTTTGAAACCTAATTAAATCCTCAAGTCAAATATACTTTGAAAATGTAATCTTTTGAGGGAACATATTTATTTTCCTTTTCGCAAGAACACAAAGGGTATATAGCTTAGTGCCGCTATAATTTAAGATCCACTTCTGTGCTCTAGACAATTCCAGTACGTGATGGGGCTGGAAAAACCCAAAAAACAAAACATGAAAAGCTGAAGTCGCACCAGCTTGTTTGGAGGCTTGTTGGCAATTTTGTTTTCAGCGAAGGTCTCTGGCTCAACTCCGGCATTTGCTACTTGATCTCATGGACAGCGAGCAGCATTGCTGCAGCAAGGGTGGCTAAAACCCAGCTGGAGGAACTGGATGTTCTCACACACAATCGTTATTACACTGAAGCAGTAATGGAGAGCAAAAGAGTGGAAAAAAAGTGCTGTATGGACCTGGTATACACAGAAGCACGAGGGACAAAATGGGTTTGGGTCTATGAATTCGGGCCAACAAGCAACATAAACGTCTCCATCCAGGTGGAGACACAATCTCATCCGATTCCCTACAGCTCCTGCTCACTGACACTTGAGGTACACGGCAGAAGTTGTGGGCAGAGAGGGAAGCAGAAGGGCAAAAAAAAGGCAAGTAAAATAAATAGGGAAAATTTTAATTATAAGTAAACAAATTTCAGATCACTCCTTCTGCTGCAGATTCGCTATGTTGGCTCCAAACTAGTAAATTCCCACTGTAAATATTTCATATGGAAAGTTTTAAATGTCGCTTTCCTAATCCCCCCTTGTTTTTAAGTTTTAAGCCGCAAAAACAACAACATCAACAAAGCAGGTGGTGAAATTAAAAAAAAAAAAGGGTTGTGATTTAAACAGTAAAAATTATAGTCCTTGTTTAGCTTAGATGGTTTGTGAAAATTCCGGGGTTAATTATAAATTATAATTAGGACCTGTGCTCCTAAGGCCACTGCTTTATTCTGCAAGCCCCGCCTCCCCCCCATGCCCTTTTCTAATTATACCCAGTGCCCTCAGGGCTAGTTATGCTGCTAAAACAAATATATCAAAATGATTTTTTAACAAAGACTAATATATGAAGCAATAGCATGCATTTGTATGCAATTATAAATATACAGTATAGCTCCAGTGGGTTAATCTCTTTGACATAAGCCTGTATGAAATACCATGGCGGCTTATAAATGAAAAGACATATCATCTTTTACACCTTTTATGTTTAACTTGTCTACACTTTTTTTTTTTACTGAGGAAAATATTGCTTACACGTAGCAAACAGATCTTTGCACGCACTGTGAGCCCTGGCATACAGAGCCAAGGGAAAAAAAACAATGTCAAAAACTGATGCAAATAATTTGATTTTTTAAGTAACAACTCAAATATAAAACACGTGCTGCCTTCAGCTCCCTTGCTGGCTGCCAGGTGCAGCACATATGAGCTATACAGTAAACATCGATGATTAGTGCCTTGGACGGCATGTGTCAGGAACGGCTTTCAAAGGATCCTCGCAGGAAGACTCGCCTGCACAAAGTCCCACTGGTTGCAGGGGCACAGGGACAGGAGCACAGCTGCCTGCCTCCTGCCTCCTACATCTCCCCCACCAAATCTGACCTGAAAGAGCCCACCTGTTTAGACCCCTTGGAAAAAAAAAACAAAACACAAGAAAAAGAAAAAAAAGCTTATTCAGCAAACATCGATTCTCCCTGACTCCCCTTTCTTCTGGGAATTCACACCGTGCCCGAAACGCCGGGTGAACGGCTTTTGTTCAGCCCAGCCCTCCGCCGGGCGCTGCCCCGATGCTGCGGGAACCGTCTCATCCCCCCAGCTCCTGCCTTCGTCCTCCTCGGGCTCTCCTGCACGCCGCAGCGCTGAGCCAAGTCACGGCTCATCGCTCCTCGTGCGCGATCCGCGCCCGTGACGCGCGGCGGGCTCAACCGGATGGTTTCTGAGCGCTGCCATCCCACACCCATTGCAATGAATCACGTCAGCCGGCCGCACGGAGCCCGCTGTCTGCTCGTGGCTGGCACAGGCGCCGGATCCAACCCGACAGACGGGCGTCACGCACGCTGGGTCACCGCGGAGTTAGCGAGGGGCCAGTTGGGACGCAGGGCCAGCACCTGACGAAAGGTTACGGCGTGACATCCCGCCAGATTTTAACCTGCCTCGCTGCAGTCAGGGTGATTCGTCTGAATGAATGAGAGAGGTGGAAACTGAACACAAAGTCCTAGGGAAGCATATGAAGATACTTGGACGAAGTGTTCACATATTTGCTACTTCTTTTAAGGGTCCAAAAATGTCCTGTTTTGCTTTTTTTTTTAACTAACTGGATGGAAATCTTGCCTTTATGTGAAGCAGACAGATATATATTAGAATACAATGGAAACAAATACATTACACAGGCTTTTCCGTTCCTCAAAATCTTATAACAGTAACATCATTTCTGCTGGCTTACAGTTGTAAAAAACTAATGGAAGCTCATGATAATGTGAGCTAATCAAAGAGCCACTTCTTGAAAACAAGTCTGATGCTGTAAAATACAGCTTATAGAGAAAAGGGCAAGTTACTAATACACCAAATGAATTAAGCACGAGACTTGTAACTGCTTGGACCTTGAGTAAACAGTCATCTAACAACTCGCAGAGAATGAGGCTGTTCAATTGCTATTAAGAGGGAAGGGGATTCAGTCTGGCACCCTGAGTTTGATAAGCTCAATGACTGCTAATAGATAGTATGTGCTCAATCAATATTTTAGTCTTATTTTCAAAACTTTGGATTAACAAGCACAGGAAGACTCTTTTTTTTAAAAGTTTAAAGATAAAGTTACTATATCTAAATCCAAAAATTTTTCGATTTTAAGTCTAAATCCAAAAAAAGGCATGTGCAAAACCAAGGTCACTCCTAAAAGCCACTCCTACAAAAAAAGGTGCAGGAACCTGTGCTCAAGGTTTCTGTGCTAACGCTGGGCCTGGGAAAGCTGAGCTCAACCTCCTGCTCCATGACACCTCTCCGGTGCACAGACAGGGACGCGGCGAGGCTCCTCCGACACATCACCTCGCTGTGTGTCAAACCACGCCGGCAGTACTGTCACAGCCCTCCGACGGGAGGACGGCAACAAACGTGGAAACAGAGGGCAGGGAAAGACCTGGACGATCATGAAAAACCTTTCAGAATTTTACCCCAAATCACGACCTCCTCTTAAAGCTATTCCTGTTGCCTTCGCTGTTTTTGGAGGACTATCGATAAAGGAAAGCGACAGCCTCGGCGCTGTGGTGGTGGCACCAAACGCAAACAGACATCAATGAACGCCCAGTGTGCGTTGGCAGATGCCCGAGTAAGGCTATGCCTTTCTTACCTGTCACGTAGGTAAATACATTGGAAATCCCAACGGCTTTCATAATGGAAGGACTTTACAAAGGGCATCCGGTGATACTTTTGGGGAAAAACCCTGTTGGCAACTTACTATCGACCACAGCAGTGAGAAAGCCTTGAGTTCCTCACTCTTAGTGAAGAGGGTAGCAGAAAACCATGCAGATATTCAGCAATCTTTGGCTGGTCCCTGCCTTCCTGACAGCCGAATGCTACATATTCAGGTGTCTGCGGGAGGTGAAACTTAGGACAAGGAATTTGCGGTTTAACTCCGTTTTTACTTGGAAAAGGATGAACTCAGACAAATTAAGGGGACTGTCATGCAAATAGCAGCGATTTACAGCCTTAGTTTGGAGAGATTATGTCAGGCCTGAATAAGCTACATGAGCCCAAAGGAGGGGGGAGACCAAACCCTGACATATAAAGCAACAGGGCTCCAAACCATCCCCCCGCAAATCCCGTTTTGACCATTTCACCTGCCACAGCCGCAGGGTCAGCTCCAAGAAGCTGGAGGTGCGTTTCCAGCAGCAGCCGTCCTGCTCCCGTCACGGCTGATGCGGTGGGGGCATTTGACCAGGCGAGGAGGCATCGTCCCCGCGCTGACGCCTGTCATCCTGTCAGCCTTGACCTTCAGGCTGTCCTCAGCATCCGCACCACAGCCCGCCTGCACTTCCCCGCTGACTGCGAGCGACTGTTGTCTCGCTGCCTGACCTTACGCAAACACGATACAAACAGACAGCCCACCTCAGCTCCATCACTGTCTGCCGCTAATACAGGAGATTGATAGCCACATGAAATTATCTCCCTGCTCGACCTTCATTACTGGGTGGCATATTCTGACTGACAGCCAACCTCATTCTGGGGAAAGCTAAACCGCCCGTTCGGGGGGTTTATTTATTTTTTTCCCCCTGTCTAAAAGTGAAGGAACTTCCTTTTGTAAAGAAAATGAACACTTTCTCAGTTTCGATAGAAGAAGAAGCCTTTGTTAAACAGGAAAACATCTTGTAACTTGAATCCTCCCCAGACCGCTGTTCACAGCAATAACAACGCAATGCACAGCCGCTACACGATGCTCCAGCGGACGCTGTGCCGGGACAGGCACGCTCTCGCCACAGCAAATTTTACATGGGAAGTTTTCAGCTCCCTCGTGAGCTGTAGGGTTCCTGGGGAGACCATGGCCAGCTCTAGGGCAACTAGCAACGTATGGACACAGGGCGGGAGGAAACGATGTAGCTAAAGCGAACCCAGCTTTACACACTTCACAATTGCCCGTAAGGACCGCACGGGTAAATATCGTCTTTCTGCCGCTCTCTGCCAGCCAGCTCGCAAATGCATGATGTGTGTTTGCCCTGAAACAGCTTTCTGAAAAGATATCATGACTCTTCCGCTCAGATTTTCAGATCTCTGATAGTAGACACGAAAAAAAAATTGTGTTTTCCCTCAGACGGCTGCGGCTCCTTTATGTGACCTCCCAGTAGCAGAAGTCACAAACTGCACACCGCAGTCTCTGCACTGAACTCCCGGGCATTACACGTTACACAGCCCTTGGTGAGGATGTGCAATGCCGAGCACAGAGCTTCCCATCAACCACAGAGGGATGGCAGTGAACCTTCAGCTTCCTGATGCGAAGACAAGCACCACCCAAAGATAGTGAAGTCATAGCAAAATGTCTCATCACCGGCCACGCTGCCCCTCCGGCAGTGCTCAGCATGGCGTAGTGGCCACACGCAGCCCTGAGGAGCTGAACAGGCCTGGGACTGGTGGCTCTACACATCACACGGGTTTCAAAGCAAGCCATTTTCCTGAGCCCACAACTCTCCAGCCCCAACGGGAGGGCACAGTTGCCTTGGCCAGTACTGTACGGTAACTTCTGCCACCAACTGTGATGAAAAGGAGGCTCCAGCTCCAGCTATGCTGGACCCTGTGAAGATGTACATGGGGCAGCCATGACTGGCATTTGACCTCGTCTCTGTTCTTGGCCGAACAGGCTTTGAACCAGGTCCTGCCCCCAAAACAGCCTCCTGCCAGGACGAGCCTTGCCTACGGAAGAAGGCCAACGGGGGCAGCCCGTTTCACCCGCATGGCCCCATCTCCTGCACAACGTGTCAGCTGTCTCCTAAACATACGCCTAAAAATCTCAATGCCCTGACCCTCTACGAGACCCGGGTGCCCAAATGCCATCCAGCTCCCAGGAGAGCGTCGGACCCGAATGCTGGTGCAGCAGTTCTCCCTGTGCCGCAGGGACACAAACTGCCCAGGGTGCTCAGTGACCGAGGAGCCCGGAGCCCTCTACAAGACACTTCTGTGCACTGCGCGCTTTCGCTTACCTTTTTGGCTCTGGATTCGGCTGGGGTTTGGAATCTTTCTTTTTTTTGGACTCCTTTTTGGAATCCTTTTTTGTCTCCGCTTCAGCGGCAGGGGCATGAGTCGCTTTGCCCCCCTCGCCTTCTGCACTTGGCTGTGACCCACCAAGTAATTCTGCCATGTGTTGGCTTTGGGGAGTGATTGAAACGTTGAGGGGGGGGAGCAAGGCCAGCAGCAAAAGTGAAAGAAACAAGAAGAAAGCATGAAAAAACTCAAAATAAAACACAAGGAAACTAAACTGAAAGGAAACAATGGAAATCAAATAACCATTGGCAAAGAAGGAGCGAACGAGCAAAAGAAAGTCAGAACTAAAAAAGAAACTAAGGAAGCAAAAACTCAGTTTCCATGACAAGATGTATGAAAGTAACTGCAAAAGCAAGCGGCAGCCTCGCAACGTGAAACCTGGGCAATGCGTGTCATAATTCAGGATGATATTTACTAGAGGGTTTATGAAAACACATTATTATTTTATAACATTTCTTCCTTCAGAAGCATATGCAGGACAGAGAGTAATATCTCATACAATGCAACTTAACAGAAAAAAGCAGAAAAAGAAGCGGCAGTAGATGCTACAGCTGTCAACAAAATAAAGAGAGAAGGAAAGAGCACAGTTCCAGTTCCTCCCATCAAAGGTTTGCCACATTTGAGAGAAGGGAATGGGCTGCTTCTGAAACGAAAATTTCTTTCCAACAGCAGCAAGATAAAATTTTCAGTTATGTCTAAGCAATTTCCAAACTGACGTCACGCAGACTTCAAATGAGACATGGGTGCCCGAGGGCTTAAAGCCCTTCTGAACACTGAAGTTTGATACTGCTGAAAATTTCACTGCGGCAACTTGTCAGATCCTCTTGCACGGCAATTAAATCAGCACAGTGTATCATTTACTTCTATTTATCCAACCCGTGACAGCCACATGTGCTTCAACTCTATCTTGTCCAGAACTGCATCTAGCAGGTGCTTGGGTAAGAAAGTTAAAACCCCCTCATTTCTGGATTCTCTTACGTGCATTTCTATTGCTTACATTAAACAAGCAATGCAACAAACAAACAAACAGACTATGCCACTAGAAGCGCTGCTGCCAAACATCCACTGTGAAAACAAATTGGGGACTGTTGTGCATTATCCAAGGAAACCTAAATTTGACAAAGTCATCCCTTGCTGGCAGGGAGCTGCTAGCCAAGAAGAATTCCTTACCTGTTGCCATGAACATGTGATGCACAAAAGGCAAAGCTGTAGTGAAGTAAGGTGGGGTCAATCATAGCTCCGTTTTCTGCGCGCTCTAGCAAATCTCTGAGGTAGCAGAGATGTCTGTGACAGCCTCTCACTCCATTACGTGCACAATACTCATCTAGCACAAAGACCTGGCCAGGACTAAACCAGCCCTGTTTAGAAATAAAGAGACTTGATTTTAAATATAAGTTATTAAATACACAGACTATCAGATTTTGGAGGTGCAGCGGTCAACTGTTCTAATAAAAGAAATACAAACCTAAGGCTACATTAAGGAAAAAGGAGAGAGGTCACTCTTAAATAATACAGTCTGATATCACCACCCAAACACAGCATATACTCAGTGCAACCGTTAACAAAACATATTGTTCTACCATTAAAGGGAAATGTCATTTGGAATGGTGAAAAGTTAGGCCAGTTCTATGACAGTGCCTAGCAAAAAAAGAAAAAAAAGACTTACGCCTTTAAGAGATGACAAAGGTTTGGTTATTTAAACAGCATGAAACAGAAACCATTTTGGGGATGGGATTGTACACTTGGTCAAGAACAAGAAGAGTGATCTGGGGCAGAGCATGGAGGATTACACTGAATAACGACTCCTCTTGCATCTGGCAGGTATGAACGTCCTGCAGGCACAGGACGGCAGCTCCGCAGCACCGGAAAGGGACGTTTCCCATCGTCCTTATTGCGTGCCGCTGACCGCGCGCTCTGCCATCGCCCGCCTCCTCGGCATCGAAGCAATGGGAAGCTCTGCTCCCGAGCAGGTTTTCTTTACGCATCCAGAAAGCTCAGACTATTTCTGTCTGTCAGTCCTGAGGGCCTGATGACACACAGCTTGTGGTGCAACGTCCAGGCTTCCGAGGCCAATGCCCTTCCCCGTGAGGGGACTGCTCCGGTGAACGTCCCGGGATAGCTGAAGCAGAGCGCGCCTCTGCCTTCGGGGAAGGCGCTAGCAAGAACAAGAATATTCTTGTAGATTGCTTTTCAAAATGATGCAAAACCGTCAATATTTACATGGAAATTTGGGTGCTAAACAATTGCTAAGACGCAGCTCTGGAATGCATCAAGCTGCAAAATCTTTCATCGTTTAATTGAAAAGTTCCTGCAGCGGGCGGGAGAGTAGTTGAGGCAGAGCACTGCCCCTATAGGCAACTTCTTTGCCACCCCATCTGTTACCCCAAATGCTACATCTTAGAAACAACACTGCTGTGAAAGATTAAAATATATTTTCTACCACTCAGATGACACCAAATCTTTTCTAGATGCCAAAATAGCTGCTTTGAAAAGAGTTGAAGAAATATCAATTAAGAGCTCAAAGACATAGAGAAGGATTTGCTCATCCTTATTGGGCCAACTCCAAAACAGATTGAGAAAAGAATTAAAATAATGAGGGGGAAATGATAGATATAGGGAGTAGCTACAGTGCTGGGATCACTAGAAGTGCACATTTCAAAATGAAGACACAGAACAATGCAGATGGGACGGCACTCTGGAAGGCTATTTTTTGGGAGGGGTATATTTGCCTTCGCTGCTTTTAACGGTATTTTTCTGTGCTTTTTTTCCCTGGTGGTATTATGCTCAGTTCTGGATTTCTTTATGTCGCTTGTTTGTTACATCCTTGGACCATCTCTTCACCTTGACTCTCTTCCCACAAGTCTTTGGCTATGAGGTACAGTGAAAATATAGAGATGCCATGATCGCTCTGCGACAGAAAGATGTGCATTTGGTTACAGGGGTAGAAACACAGCTGAAATTGTTATATTCATTTAATACATAAGAAGGACTCAGTCCTCCCTACAGGGTGAAATCTTGGCCTTATTGACATCAGTGGGAAGGCTGACACCAATTTTTCTGGAGCCAATATCAAGGTCAGAGTTCGGGGTGAAGGAAGCAGGAGGCTGGACCCAGTGATCCGGAGCGCCCCACATCGCTCCTCTGCACTGGGGTAAGAACTGCTGGTCCTCAGGAGGATGGAAAGGATGGGACCAAACACTCAGGATTGCTGCCACAGCTCAATGAGGGGAAGTGCGAGCAGAAGCTCAGAGGTTCAGTGATGAGCCTCAGACCTCATGAGACAGCACAGACAAGCAGACTACAAGTGGAGAGATCCAGAGCCCACGAGCACCAGGTGGTCTTCTTTTGCATGGGAGAGGTAGGAAATCAGAAAACCTGCTGCTGAATGGGGCTCCAAACGAGCAGTAACTGCTGCTCCACACAGCCCCAGAAAAAAATCTAAGGTTTGATGAAAGGTGGTACTCAGACAAATCCTACGTCTCCAGGCAGATCCTGGCTCTTGATTAAGATTTGCCTGGCACAACCAGCTGACAACCAGCCAGTCTGGCAAACGCAGCTGATAGTGATAACACTCCGGGTGTCTCTCCCCAGAGAAGCTAGGTGTAGCTCAGTGTGGTCTCCAGATGGTCTTTGATGGCATGAGGAAACCTGGGGGGGACAATGGAGGCAGGCCACGGAGCCCAGAGAGCTTGACTGACTGTGTTCAATTGAACCGCACTGATCAGGGGACACATGTCCTAAGCACCAGCAGGGAGTGCGATGGGAGCTTTGGAGCTGGGTGAAGCCAGGCTTGGTCAGGGTCGGAGAAACACTGGCAATTCTTCTGATAGTAAATGCAGCTTTGCCAGAAACTGGAATTTTTGAGGAAAAACTTCCACTTTTGAGTAGCTGAATTTTCCTATTTACCACAGGGAAACTGAAAGAATTTCATCTTGGTGGCTTGCTTCATGGACTTCTTAACCTGACCCCTTCCCATCATTTCGGCTAGGCTGGGTGCTCTGGAAGACTGCCTTTCCTTGGTACATGCCATGATCTATTACACAAATCCCATGAATTCTGGGTGTTGGACCTAGATGATCTTTAAGGTCCCTTCTAACCCAAATCATTCTATGATTCCATGACCATGGGAAATACAGCTGCAGCAAGGAGGCAGCTGCATGAGCCAGATGCCAGCAGTGGGTTGGGAAGTCTTAGGAAGAGCTGAAGGGCAGTCTCAGAATCAACACACATGTCCAAGCAGAAAGAAATGAAGACTCAGGTGTGTGGGGGGTCCATGCTAAGCTGGAAGAGCTGCACACTCTTCTCAAAAGTCCAGGAAGACCCATGAGAGCAACTGTGCTACCAGTTTGTGGATGACGGGCAGGAGCCCCCAGCAAGCTCTGCAGATAGTGCTCTTCCCCTTCCCCAGCACAGTGCTCTCTGCCAGCAAACATCACTTCTGCCATAGCTGAGATGAGTCAGCCAGCCTGTTTGTTTTCATAGGGATGCCTGGCTCAGCCAGCGAGTGGGCTCGCAAGAACGCTGTTTAACCTGGTTCCACGGAAAGGAGGTGACGCCGAGCTATCCTCTGTGTCAGGGTAAGCCACTGTGTCTGGGTAAGTCTTCCCTGGCACTTCCACGTCCGTGTTTGAAAACAAGGAGAGGCGTGACGAGGCAAAACTCTGCGGGACCTTGCATGGGAATGTCCTGTAGGGAGAACAACAACTGCCCAGCGGCACAAAGAGCGGACAGAGCAGGCTTACCACAGGCTCACAGCTCCTCTGGGCAAGCGAGTGCCGTGGTATCACCAACGTCCCACAGACATATCAAGAGCACCGTGAGCTCTTTCCAGTTGAACTCAATTTCTGAGGTCAGTCTGGTTTCTTTAACGCCATAATCAGGGCAAAACCATATTAAAACAAGCATGTGTAATTCAAGCGCAGGTGAACACAGCCCAATATTCTCTTCTTTGTAACACTCTGCAAGGGGTGCTTTGAAAGAAGATGGTTAATTGGTGATGCTCTGCTCCGAAGAGGCACAAGTCATGGTGCTGAGGGAAATTCCACCACTCCAGTAGCTTCTAGCAAGGGCCTAAACATCTCAATCACAAGCAGAAGTGTGGCTGGTGGGTTTCTTGAAGAGAAACATTGTTAATAATTTTCAGTGATAGCCTTGCACCTCTCCACGAATTTAATTCAACGGCCACAGCTCTCTCGCCAGGCCGAAGACTGCACAGAGACAAACCAGCTGCAAGCCAACCTGTCAGACATGCATGGATGGGGATGGTCTTCCTAAGGTCAGCCATGCGAGGGGAGCAGAAGCCGCATGCCAAATTCACTGCCTGCCGGAGCAAAGACCTCGATGGAACTGGTGAGAAACCTGCTGCAGGTCTGACAATGCTCCCACCAAGCCTACCGGTACCACTCGGGTATCCGCGAGTAAAGTGCACGCTGCAGCCTTCTCCCACCCCATCCTTACCTCAGGGGACGTCCACAGCAGTTCCTCCCAGCCCTGCCTCCTAGCAGGAAGGTGACAACTCCTCACCACTAATGGCATTTATTGGACCTTAGCCCTTCTGAGGAGATCAGCCCTTGCGTGTGGTGCAAGGAGCAGAGCAGTTGAGAGGAGCACCATGGTGGTTGGGGACATAGAGGACAGGATTTGAGACAGACAGCCTCACTGCCAACTGTGCAGCTGTGTTGCCAGGTTGCTGCTTTTAAGCTACTCTAGAGGCCCTGCTCCAGGGACTGCACAGCTGACAAAAGACAAAGGCCATCGGCACAGGGTGGTCCTTCTGCTGAAGAAGCCCACGATGACACCCCACTGTGGAGGTTTCTGTGCAGCACTAGGAGGGCGGCAGGTCCTGACCTGTCCCTCACCACGTCTCAGGACAGGACCTCCTTTTCAAGCCTCTCTAGGAAGGCTTCATCTTGTTGTTTTCTCAAAAACTAGGAGCCTCTTCATCCTCCTCACTGAAGCTGCTAAAATCTAATTGTTCAAGTAGCATTGCTAAAGGTTATTTGACGCTTAAACCCTCACAGTACCTAAGAGCCCCCAAGCACTGCACCCCAGCCAAAGGCTACAAGCTGTCCTGGAGCATCTCAGTGCCACTGTCCTACAGACCACATTACACAGCAGTGGGCTGAGAGCTGCAACCTGTGCTCATGAGAATCATCAGGGTGGGCATGCGACAGACTCCACGAGCATGGACAGACTGCAGCAGCACTGCAGTTATCCACCTAGTCCCATGTGTTACCTGCTTGGGATCCTTGCTCATAAAGAGACACAAATCTGGGCCACAGTTACTCCTGGTGGGACTCCATGACAAGGGAGGTGGTACCTGACCATCATCCTTCCCCTGTCCTTTCCTCCAGAAGACCCTGGAAGGCAGTGCAGGAGGCTGCAAACCACTGCTCACCACTTCACATCCCCACACTGGAGTTTGTCTTTGCAGGAAGAACACTTTAAGCATTGCAAACAGAAATGATAAAGACAGTGCAACTGGCGAAGAACAGCAGTCAGTTCACTGCAGGTAGCCTCTCAAAAGAAAACACCTCTGGGCCAAATTCAAACCTGGTGTAAAAAGAAGGGAATCTTCCAGCAACAGGGGGATTAGCCCCCACTCACACTAGCTTTGACTTTGCTGCTTGATGTTTATATCACTAGAGACCAAAGAATATACTTGCCAGACAAGAATAGGAATCATTAAGTCTGTGGTCCAAAGTGAGGCGCTGAACCATCTCAAAGAGTGAAGCGTGGTCAAAGTTACAGGGATTGGAAGAGATAAATTCATCCATGCCATGCTTTTGAGCTCTATCTGCATCTGTTCATTTATACATATAGAGAAAGACACCATTTAGAGAGATATAAGACATTTTGGTTGACAAATACAACAGAAAAAAATATACAGTATGAAGCATGAAAGTGAAATACCTCCTCTTCCCTGCATTGCCATTAACTTTTCTCTTTGCAGGCTATACAGTACACTTTTCACCTCCCATTGTCAACTTGCATCAGTCATGGACTATCTTATTGCATTTAGGCGAGAGATTTTTGAATTAACATCTTGTCAACCGCTCATTATAGCGCATTTATTCTGTACTTAAAACCAGAACACAAACCCAAGAACTTACTCTGTATCTTACAATACGCTGCGAGTTAACAGAATTTTGGCTCACGTAAGTAAATTAGCTCCTATTTAGAAAGTTGCAGTTAATTATAATAGATTCTGCCATTCTAATGAAGTTACAGCTGCAGCATTTTTTTCTCTACATTTACTAGGTTTTCTAGGTATCAGACCGGTTACGTTCTTCCTTATCCAAACGCCAATGCTTGTTTGCCCACGGCAATTTTTTTTTTCCCTAACGGCAACTTTAAATGCTACCTCACCGAAATAAAAAGATGCTCTTTTAAGCATCGCTAAGAAGTTAAATCGATATGTGGTTTGTTGTCACCAAGGCAGTAACCCGATAGTGCGGCAGAGCTGCCAGTCATCCCGACGGAGGGACTGAATTTCCTCTGCCTGGATTACTAGCTGCCATTTTTGGGTGAATTAACAGCCTCAACGTATTCACACTTCTCTGCTTTGGGTGACGTTTACGGGCACTAACTCCTAGGGGCTAATTAATTAATTTCAACATGGTTAACTAAAAATACACCGAATTCAGCAATTGAAATGAAGCCGCCGAGCCGGCCTGGGTGCGGCCAGCTGGGACCCCGCTGGGCACAGGCTTTGTTCTACCAGCGGACGGGGAATTAAAGGACACCTTTCACTCGGTTTTGTCCGTGCTCAGCTTCCTACTATATGGGTTCTTGCCAAATCCTCAGCAAAGAAAATAGGATTTAAATCCTTCTCCTGTTTATAGCCTCCTAGGGGAACTGGGTGGCCTTGAAACAATGTGGCTGAAAGGACACAAAAATGTAGTTTTCCGCAATAGTAGTATATAGTAACTGTATTTGTTTTAAAGCAAAATCCCTCTCCACCAGAAAAACCCCCCACAAAAATCCTTGATTAAAAAAATAAAAACAAAAATAGCTTTAGATGATAATGAGGTAGTGTTCTTTGATAGATGTTTTACTATTTAATATTAAGCTGTGAAGGATGGCATGTCTTCCTATATACCTCGTTTGTGTCTGTGCTCTCAGATATTACTGATCATTGGAAGCAATCGTTACATTTTCTGTATAGTCTGTCGTTAGCTATATACAAACTACATAAATAACATCACCCACTGGAAAGAAATCAGACAAATTAAAACAGAACATTTCAATTAGCTGCTAGCAATACTTAATTCAGCAGTAGCTGGCAATTTTCCTCACTAAAACCCTGCTGAATAAACACTGGTTTGGATGTGGGGTTTTTTTTTTATTTCCTACAGCTGGTTAATTTTTGAGGGTTCACTCCCCTGTTCTGACCCAGGCGCTGGGTACTGCTGCACGTCCCTGTACA
>NW_009735217.1:0-2915 GCF_000703405.1 Apaloderma vittatum | reverse complement strand
AGGAAACAATTCTCCCCCTCCACCTCCTCTCTGAGCATTCGGCACGGGGACAGAAGAAGGTGCCGCCGGTGCTGAGTGACGTGGCAGCACAAGGGCTGGCTTGGGGGACAGGGACAACCTCCGCAGCAAGGGTATCGCCTCCACGGCACCTCTCCAGCATCCTCGGGCGTGGGATGCGAAGCCCACCCAGCCCTGGGGCTCACAGCACGGGTCAGCTCCAGCCTGTGTTGACAGTTTTCTGCCCCATCGTTTCTGTCCCTTTGGGCCAAGATCGATTCGATTGCGGTCACTCCCCAAGAGCTTGGCTCTGCTGTTCTCGATTCCATCCTTAGTGTCCACAAAATGTTTTAACAGATATTATCAGACTATTTTTAATGGCTTGCTGCTCTGCCCGGCTCCTCGGAGTTGACTGCAAGCTGACAAATTGGCTGGAGGCCTTCATTTGCCAGCTTCGCTCAGAGATTTTATTATTTTTCAATTAGGAGCCCTGATACACTGTCAATCCTCCCGCTCAGCCAACGAGGCTCTGAGAGCTGAGTAAATCAGCTGGAAATGTGAAGAGTCCTCTAGCCCTTTAGCTGGTGAACTTTTTTGAGCATATGTGCTAGAAAGCATGTTTGAAATGATTATATTTTACTCCAGATAACCAGCTTTTCCCCACTTTATGTTCTCTGAGCAAGGTGGGCACCGAGCACACCTTGGGTTGGTATGAACTGACTGAAGCTCTGCTGGGCTTTCACGGAACTGAGGGTCTGTCCTTGGCTTTTTAAGCTCTCCCTGCCCAAGGCAGGGGCACAGACAGTTCCCTGCCAAGCGTGAGAACAGACACAGCAATTAAACGGCCTTCACGACTGTCCATAATCAGGGGCAATTTTCCTCTCACTAATCACTCTGAAGCCACACTTGATGGAGCATCCCGTTGGGTGCCTGCTCGAAAGCCCATCTGCCCCAAATCTCCCCACCTCAGAACCTGAAGAGATGGGCATCAGACACGGCACTGCGGGAGCTCCAGTGCCCAAAAACGCACGAGACGCATGACTTCTGCTCGGTTGGTGGTTTAACCCCTGGTTTTCGGCCACGGGAAGGAATCCCTCCCTGCAAGCAGCAGTTCTTGCACCGTCAAACCATTTTGCTGAGGGGCTGGGTGGGTGCACGTCGCCCACCCAGGGGATAAAGCTGGCGTGGCGTGAGCTGGAGATGTCTTTGGAGAATGGTAATGCACACGTGTATTTCTCTTAAATGGAGCATCTGCTCTAGGGCAGATGCTTAAAATACTTAAGAATAACAAGAAGCAGGTTAAAAAGGATAATCCTACACTAAAGTTGCCTTAATTAGAAAATAAGCGTCCCATGCAACTTGCAATATACTTTTGCATTTTCATTTTTCCAGTGGACTTGCTTTTAAAAAATATATTTACGAATCAAATTATACCAAAAAAATGAAACTTCCTGGTCAGCACAAAAAGAAAAGGACAGAACTAAATATATTATTACTCTGCTCCAGAGAGCTGATCTGCAATTTAAAGTAATGCCAACATCTGCACATGAAATAAGTTTTATGTATAATCTACCCTCTCTCAAAACAGCTTGTACAGTTTGAGGAAGATTTTCAACAAAGTATAAAATGAGAACAGCTAATATTCACACCCAAACTGTACACTTAATTTGTAAGTAAATTAATAGTTGCAGTCAAATACGGTTGCTTTTTTGACCTTGCTCTGTTGTTCTAGCTAAAAACAAAGGAGAAACCAAAGAAAGAAAGTTATATGATGCTCCAGTAATTTACAATCCCTTCCCAAGGTGCTGTGCCAAGCTCGCTGGTGCTCCTTTGTTCGGGGCCCCAGTCAAAATGCTGCTGCGGGCCCACAGAACATTTAGACGAGCTGCACACAACCGCGGCTGAAAGGGGTTCGCTGGTGGTCTCGGAAGGGAGGCAGCACCGGAGGGAAACGGGCAGCACCGACTCCACGAACCTCCTCCCTACCGGAAAACTGCAGACTCTGGCTTTTTGTACCACACTAGGTCACCTACATTACAGATTTTTAAATTTTTTTTTTAATACTGCTGGGTTTATTTTGTTCATTTTTATCCAGTTTGCATTTTACACTGACTCCGTTGACTAGCCCCATTGTCACACAAGCACTCCCTACAAGTGTCTGAAATCAGAGTCTTAAAAATCTGCCAGTCAAGAACACAAAGATTTCAACAACAGCAGCAACAATAATGAAAACCAAAGGACTGTCCCACCATTTGGTCCTCCGAGGGCTTTATTTCTCTGCCTCTAACTGTCATTTAAAAAGGAAGAGACAAAACACTCAAATCTCTCACTCTTTAAAAAAAAATAAATCATAAATATTTCTCTGTCCACTGCATTTCTTTTGCTCCAGCAGTAATTTTGGCAGATTTCGCTCTTAGAGTGGTGAAGTTAATAGCGGGGGACAAGCTCCATAAAAGAATTCTTGTTATAAAAGGCTTTAGGTACCCATTTTATTGTAAGAATTTCTTACTCCGGACTTATTTCTTTTCGTTAATGAGTGACTTTGCTTAGTACCAGAGGCAACCGAACATCCAGCAAATTTCACGACACGTTTGCTTATTAAAAAAAAACCAAAAAACCCCCAACAAACAAAAAAACCCAAACAACTGTAAATTAAAAGGTGACTTTGTATCTTACTCATCTGGAAAATGTGTGCTTGTCATATCTGCTTGACATTACAAGAATGAAGATGTGGTTTGGACAGTAACAAACAATGACACTAGTCAACCTCATCAGGAGACATGAAATAAAGGAATGACAATGATTGATGGCAGCTATTCATTTACAGATATTTCTAGAAAACTCTTCGCTGGCCTGGCCGGGCAAAGCGGGAGAAGTTTTGCAGCCCGAGCGGCGCTCGCCGGCAGCGCAGGGCGACG
>NW_009735216.1:0-219 GCF_000703405.1 Apaloderma vittatum | reverse complement strand
AAGAAGCCCACCCGCCGCATGGTCTCCTTGGAGTGCGGCGCGGGGCCCGTGGCCAGCAGGCTTGTGGTGTCCTGCCCCGGCGGGGCTGAGGTCTCCTGGGTGTATTACCTGCAGGGCCTCCCTTCCCACAAGTGACTTGATTTCGCGGCCGCTCCCACTTGGGATGTTGTGAAAATGAAGGGAACGAGCGGTGTTTGTCATCAACTCGGAGGCCTCCTC
>NW_009735215.1:39506-44185 GCF_000703405.1 Apaloderma vittatum | reverse complement strand
CAGAGAACCTCCTTGCAGCAGCCTTGCCCAGGCTCTTCGGTCTTCTCCTCTCAGACCTTCCAAGTAAATCCACAGACTCTTCAAGGGCTCTTTGGTCTTCTCCTAGGCTCTTCAAGGCCTCTTCGGTCTTCTTCTCTCAGACCCTCCAAGTAAATCCACAGGCTCCTCGAGGACTTCCCCTCGGATGTGTTTGGGCCGCCCCTGGGGCCAGCTCTGGCAGGGACACGGGAGGACACTGCCTTTTATCCCAGCCCAGGGCATTGTGACATCAGTGTTCCAGGGTTCCACTGTGACATGGGCGTGATGCATCCCTCTGCCCAGCCCCGCCCACCACAGCCCCTCTGCCCAGCTCCCTTAGGAGGAAGGGCCTTGGGGTGCTGGCCCGGGGGCAGTCCCTGTGCCCAGGAGGCCCAGGGGTCTGTCCCTGCCTTTGGTGGCCGTGCAGTGGGCACTGCTGCTGGGTATCCCTGATGTATCCTCTGCCACTCAGCTCCCAAGGACAAACCCAGTGCTGTTCATCTCTCAGGCTGTGGCAGAAACCAAGCCCTGCAACCAACTCCTCAGATCTTACAGAAGGGCTACTGGGTCTTATTTAGGCAATGTTCTGCCTCTCTGTTTACTTGTACTGAAGAGCAGCCAACACATAAAAGCACTGAGAGACTTGGGAGTGTGACCTGACAAGATGGGCAGTGAATGATGCAGACTCTGGAGAAGAATTTGAGTTTGGTCGAGCCCATCACAGAAACCAGGCTCCACCATGTGTGTAACTCAAGTCCAGATTTACTAGTTGTGATGTGTGACCTGGGGTGTGACATGCTTTCATAACTGTAATGAAGACCTCACTAATATTTAAAAAAATAAGATTATAGACATGATCCTTTTACTAGCAGGAGTTGTGGGCAAGAGATGTAAAATATTGCAGAGGAGTACTGTCAGGAGGGTATGTTCCACACTTCAGTGGAAAGAAAGGGGCTATAGTATGCAATACTAGTACCTGATTTCTCTTGAATAAACTTGCAGTTTCTCTCAAATAAACTTGCAGTTTGCCCCATTGTGTGCAGCAAAGACCCTATCTGAACCATTAATAATAGAATTTAAAAGATATTTTTAATAGAAATTATACACTGATTTCTGCTCTGCTCTATCGTTTTTTTTCTGTGGGTTATTTTTGTGTTTGTATGTGTGTTCCCCCATCTCCTTAAATGTCCTCAGATTCATCTTGCCAGGACTGTCAAGAGCTTTTCCTTCAATATTTGTGCCTTCTGGGTCACTGTTTGCTTGACATAGTTTTGTCAAATATTTTAAAAGTCTGGCTTCTGTTTTTAATACTTGCACTTCACTGAGCTTTTTTCTTTTTTCATGTTTTAAATAAATACACTCCCCAGTATTTTCAAAAGTTCAAATTTTTCGGACTTAGCACAGAAAGCAAGTCCTCTGGGACCTGTGAGAAAAAAATTTCCTCTGTAGACAAGGGCTGGCTGGAGCTGTGCAATACTTTCCAGATGTTTTGTAAGAAGATGTGTTAGATGGAGGAGTGGTGCTGGCTTACCTGTAGTTCCTCATACTTGTGGTTTTGAGTTGGGTTAAAAAAAAAGAAGCCTGTAATTATTTTGTGTGGGAGCAGTCCCTAGTTTCAAAGCAAGACTCAGTGCAGAGGCTCACATTAGGATCGTCAGGTTTTTGATTTATGAACACAGTTTTCCTGAGAAGGTGCTTGGAAGAATAGAGAAAGTTAAATGAGAAAAGAGAGAAAGAGAAAGAAGGAGAGAAAGAAAGAAAGGAAGAAAGGAAGAAAGGAAGAAAGGAAGAAAGAAAGAGAAAGAAAAAGGAAAGAATAACAGTTATTAACTCCCTGCACAACAGCAACTTGGATACAATTTTTCTCCAAAGAGATATTGCTAATTTCAAACATGGTTCTAATTGTTAGCTCTGGCACTCACATGGGTTTCTGTGGAAAAGCTGGTTTTGAAAATAGAAGTCCAAAAACTTGTTAGATTTTTTCCTAAATTTTGAGTGTTTTGTTTCTTCTTATATCAAAAACAAAACACTGAACCCTCAACACACAAAAAAGCCGAAGGAGGATTAACATTTACTTGAAATACAAGTCTAATATTTATTTCATTCCCTGAGAGGCAGCAGTTTGCTGTGTTTTACAAGAAGGTTCAGCTAGGATAAGATCAATTTTATTATCTTTATTAGTGCTTATTTTCTGGCAGAGCAAAAAATAAATGGTATTCTTGGAGGAAAGGGTAGAATGGATGCCCCTTCCTCGTGTGGGAAAAAGAAGGACATCTGAAAGTTAACTCTGTTTCCAAACTGGGAGCTGGCTTTTCTCCCCAGGGAGATGTTCCTTCATCTGCATTTGTACTCCAAATCAGCAGAGGTTCAGAGAAACTGGAAGAGCTTGTGGCTGGGGAAAGATTAGAAGGGCAAGGAGCAACATGATGAGGACTCGGGGAAGATGCAGCCTCCAGCAACAGAGACCGGACGAGAATTAATTTCCCCTTGAAACAACATCCTTGTGACTGATATCGCTGGTATGTGACCAGAAAACATCAGCAACAGGAGCACTGTCCAAAGCTAGATAAACCTAGATGGTGCTAACTTACTTTTCTTCAGAAAAGAGATATATCCGATGTCACTAAATCCTCCTTGCCTCCTCAGCTGTATTATTGTGGCCTTAGGCAAACTCAGAATTGAGGTCTGGTAGCACTGTTTCCTGCCCACTGTGTTAATTTGAGCATAATATATTGACCTTCTTGGAAATGCAGCCCACAGACTGATCTCCCAGCCTCAGAGACACAGTCATGGTGTTCGTCTTGATGCTGGCTGGCTGTAAAAATGGCATCTCAGAGCTCCATGCAAAATGAGGACATCATGGATTTGCAAATTCAATTCGTCGCACTTGTCACATGAAAAGAAAATTTTTCTTGCAGTCCAGCAAGCTTCCTTTGCAGTATATAAGTCTGAAATTATTGATTCTATTTCAGCTTATGTGCAAGTCCAGTAGTCAGCCTAGGGTGTGACCAGTAATTGCTAGTGCTAAGTCACTTCAAGTAGGTACAACTTGTGTTTGTACACACACAGAGCACACAACTCGATTAAACCTCTTAGTTGGATAGACACAATGTATGAATGCTGTTAGATCAGTTTAAAGAAGTAGTCTGTTTTAATCCACTAAAACAGATTTGGTTGGGGTTTTTTAGCTGTAAATCCATTTTTTTTGACTATACACAGCAAGTCATCCAAATATCCTTTCTAGCTTATATTAGCATATTACCACCTCTTGCTGGTGTGTTTTGCTTGTTGTCTTTGTCCAACCATAAAATTCAGAGTCTGTTGACTCAATTTGTGCAAGGTCTGTTGTAATTGCTGTAGCAATATGTAAGTTTAAGCAGAAATGGCTTTTAGTGTGGCACTTAGTGTGGTGTGTTGAAGCACAAAGTTTACAGTTTGGCTGGAGTGGCTTAGAGAAACCAAACACATGAAGCATTCAACACTATTAGAACATATAGGGTTTCAAAACCGGAAGAAAAGGGGTTGCAAAATGCTGTATTGAGCTGATATTACCATCATAATACCTTCTTTGTCTGTTTGTTGTCCCTTACTGCTCACTGAGGTGTCAATAGAGCAAATCCCTTGTTATGGCTGCTTGCTTGTTAAATGAGCTGTCCCAGAGTAGGTAGGGATAAAATAGTGGCAGAGGAACAGTGACTCACTTATCCTTTGAGAAGCCTTTGTCAACATCCTTTTGAGACTGATGAAGCGGATGCTTCTCAATATGAGCTACTGAATGTCCTGGTTGGCCTTGCACCAGGAAGAGGCTTGAAGAAGTGTGAGTGAGAAAGGGCTCAGCAAGCTAAAGCAAGATGAGATTTGCAGGTGGAATTAGGGTTTTGGCAGCAAGAAAAACAGCTGTGAGAGAAGGTGGTGAGAGCAAGCTTTGGATCTCAAAGAAGGAAGGAGAAAAGGGAGCTGTAGGAAGGGAGAATCTAGGGCTGGGTTTGGAAGAGTGAGCCCAAGGGAGGGGAAGTATGAGCAAAATCGTTGGGTAGGAGATTGAAGTATTCAGGAAATGGAAGAAGAGCAAGTAATTTTCAGATGGAAGAACTGAAGCTGGAGCGTTTGCATAAAAATAACAGTCAGGTGAAAATGGGAAAGACTGCATGTCTCAGAGAAGGAGAGGAGATTGGGAAGAAGAGTATTTGTGGTCCTCCAAAGAAGAGCTTTTTATAGAGAGAAAGAGAGAGACTTGTGGAAAGAATGAGAAATATGATGGGTTTGGAAGGGCTAATGAGAAACAGGGAGTTTTAAGGAATTAAAATAAGACAGAGAAAGGAGAAATGAGCTTACAGCTCAGATACAAGATGGGCTTTCGGAATAGCTGGACAGAATATGAATGTTGCCAGAGAGACAAGATCATCCAGGAAGCACAAAGGCAGGAGAAAAGCCTGAGGTGTGTATTAAACCAGGCATAAAAGGAAGAGCAAAGTAACAGAGTTCAGAGGAAGATGAGTTTTTAGGGGAGAGGACAGGATACACGCCTTCTCACTAGCGGTTTATTCTCTTCCACCATCCTATTGATACCTGTTTTTCCTGTTACTTTCCATATCTATTTCTACTTCTGCCATTTTCTCCATCTGTTCATCCATCCATCCATCCTCAGTCATCAGGAAGTT
>NW_009735215.1:12234-39475 GCF_000703405.1 Apaloderma vittatum | reverse complement strand
CAGGCCCCTTCCCTGTGTCATGGCCTCTGGTTGAATTCAGCAGATATTTTAGGTGGATGGTTAGTTCCAGGATTGACTTCTGGTAAATTATAGATGCAGCTTTCCTATTGACTATATTCTATGGTTTACTTCTTGGGAAATGTCTCTCTTTGTCTCTTCACTTAAGATAGGTGTTTCTCTTCCAAACAATGCTGGATTCTTGAATTCTTTTTGTTAGTGACTCTTTACAACATTTGCAAACAGCTGGAAGTCCTTCTGTGTTGGAGGAAATGCAATAAAAAGAGACCATTTGTGTACAAGGATCAATAAATCTGAATGCAATTGTAGCAAGTAAGAAGAGGAAAAGGCTAAAGTGGACCGCTGACTGAGAATGCTGTTTATGCTGGAAAACTCTATCTTTTGCTAGAAAAGCCTGTGCAGTGCAAAGTAATCACAACTGGCCAAATTTAATGAGACCTGAAAGAGTTTAAAAGAAAGTTAGAAATTAGTATTGTAGATGTGGGAAGGAATTTTGAGAGACTTGATAAAGTTAGCAAGACTCAAGGGGAGCAAGCATCTGATGATCCCAGAGGGACAAATACAGTGCTATTTGCAGCTAGTTTGCAGATTGGGCTCTTGCTGATTTTGAAAATGTGAATTAGAGTTACTGGGAGCAGAAGGCAAGGGATACAGGATGCTAGATGTTCTGGGAAGATGCGTAGATAAGTATTTGGCAGCACCTGCCATTGAACCCTCAGAAAGGTTGTTATACAGATGAATGAGAATGTATTTGAAACAGGTGCTGGAAATCGCTGAATCTTTTGTGTGTGTGGTTTTGGTGTGATTTTTTGTTTGTTTGTTTGTTTGTTTTTTAACAACAGAATATTGACAAGAATATAGCACAGCTGCAGTTATTCAGGGTTTGACAGATACCAACTACTCTCTAGCAGAGCCAAATGAGGCATCGAAAAAAGATGTGAAAAGTTCAACATACAGGTAAAGAAAGAGATGAAGGTGAAAATCAAACTCGAGCAGAAGATCAAAGAACTGAAGTCTGACACATGCTACAGCTTCTGATGCCCTGGCAGAAAAAGCCGAGAAATGCTGTGACATGTCAAAGAAACAGGTAATTTGGTAATTACCGGAGAGGATGGGGAGGATGGAAAGTCATAGAAGCTGCTACAAGATAGAAGTGCTAAAGGCAGTCACCTGGGAAATGGATGTTTGTCAAGCAATACCTCCTTAGGTAGTGAGCTAGAACTCCCATCATTATTTTCCCATTCTTTTGGTAAAATCAGAGAGGGAGAAAAGGGACTATAAAGAGGAGGGATGGATACTATCACTGGGATGAGGCCATGAAGTGTGTCCAGGAATGTTTTAGTGCAGAGAACAAACTGAATTTCTCATTAGAGGGGTAGGTTCCAAGTCAGATAATTGTGACTTGAAAATAATTTATCCATAGCCACTCTTGCATTCAGAATTCACTAACACAGGAACGGATTTGTTAACACATCGCAGTGGACATCTTGCAGATACTCCAAAGCAGGGGCAGCTCCTGAGAAATGATGGAGAAAACTGTAATTGTTTCCCCCTCGGTAATGCCAAAGAACTACCTCAGGATGCTGCTGAGCTTCATGGGGAATGAATGTCTATGGGAAGGCAATGTGTGTGATTCTGCGTGACCTCACACCAGAAAGAGGGACACAGACACAGATTTTAAACCTTCTCATGAGCTTTTTATTCCAGGTTGTCCCAGTGAGGTCAAATATAAAATATAATGGCTAAAGCTGTTCAGAGAATGCAGACCAAATGTATTTTTTCATCAAAGATAGGAAGAAACCAGAAGTGACTCTTTATATAGAGTGTAAAAAGCAAGTTGATATATTATTTCATTAAATCTTTTATTAAGCAATTTTTATTTTAATTCTGACAAGTGATTCATTAATTATTAATTTGTTAATATAGGTTTTGTAGAGTAAAAAAAAAGTTTCTTGGGAGTTAAAAATTTGGGAATTTAAAAATTAGAAATAATCAATGCATTATACCTGATTAAAACTTTAAGGTTTCCACAGGGAAAAGCCTTAGCAGCCTCTGTATTCTGCCTTAGAGCAAGATTTTTTTTTGCAAGATGAAGTAATTCCAGTAATGTCTGAAGCCTCTAAAGAGGAAAATCAGGTAACAGATGGAAAAATACTTGTGTGTACTTACACTTAAAGTTAAGATTAGAAAGGAAATAAAATGGTCTCCCCACACCTAAGTTTCACTGCCTAATGAAAGATGAGGAGAATCCATCTGTCACCAGCCAGAGCCTAAGCCAGACTCAGAAGAGGTGTTCATAAGTCAAATGAAATGGGAAATTAGTGAACAAAATGTCTTTACAGCAGCACAGATGTGTATGAAATGTCTGGCCCGAGCAGGCCCACATCACACATCTGTAGGCTCCAGGCAGAGGAGGGCAGGATTGCTAGTACCTACTAGAGTTTCACGTTATAGGTTATCTAACTTGTGCCTAGATATATCAGCAAACATTTATTTGATGCTAGTTGACCAAAGTGTGAGTGTTAACATGGAACTTGCTCGAAAAGGGATGGCAACGACTATTGTACTGCGTTTTGAAGGCTCAGTAGATGGATGCAGAAGTAATCGTGTTCCCTAGCAGCCCGTCCTACTGCAGCTCTTAAGTCCATCCACCAGCTGAGCCAGAAAAGTATTAGAGCCTTTGATCTCCTCTAAGTCTGCTCCTCAATGCCCTGAAGTGACAGCAACTTAATCAGGAAGTTTTCTTCCAGATGACAAATTTTGACTGAATATACCAGTGGGAGCTGGGAATGGAATAATTTGTAAGTAATTGGGAGCATCAGAACATGTTTAATAATGTGCAGTTTTGCAGATTATGTATAATGTGAAAACCTGACAAGCCTCAAGTTGCCATGACAGCTTTGTCACAAAAGCTGAGTACACTTTCTTATGGAAATGGTGACAGAAGGGATGCATGAGTTTTAAGTAGTCAGTAGATGAGATGGTATTGGAGGCAGAGAGAGAATTTGGCATCCCAAAGGGGAAAATGTTACAAAATGGAGGGAAACAGAGGTTTGGGATGCTTGGGAGGATGTCTACCTGGGGCCTTTGTGGGTTGGAGGGACTGGTGGGAAGAGAAGCAGCAAGCAAGGCCCCAGGAGCAGAGGTTGTTGGTGGACGTTTATAGTTCTCAGCAGGAAGACATGGAGAAAGGCTGTTCAAAATGTAGGTGGCAAAGCATCCAGTTAAGCATAAAAATAGCTGTTAAGAGCCTTGTGTGCCTGGCCAGTACAGGAAAAACATATTCCTGCATATTACTTCGCACCTTACTTAATACCAAGCTTACCAGCAGGATGCAGAGAAGCCCAGCATGGGGATGGTGAGGGAGGAAAGTATTTGGGTTCATAAACCACAAGATGCTGGAACAAGGCAAAAGAAAAAATGTGAACTGATGAGGAGTTTCCAGGTTTTGTTGTAACATGTCCATGTCCTCCAAATATATGGGCAGGACCATGTGATGGAGTTTGGGAAGCTATGGATACCTCGTGTTCACAGAGAGGAGGATACTTTAAGGTGCTGGAGAATACATTGCTGGCAAGTGATTTACCTTGAGTGAAGAGCCCCTGGACTACACATTGCAGCCAGGGTGGAGGCAGGGTAAGGCCGGGACTGCAGAGGTTGAAGAAGGCAAGAAAGAGGTAACCTATGGTTTAGAGCATGTCCAGTGTGTGGCACAAGTGCACTGACACCAGCAGGGATTTTATTTAACAATGGAGCAAGTAACACAAGCAGGAGACAGAGTTCTTGGTCACACATCCTACAGTGGTCAGCTGTTGACCTTTTGCTATTGCTACTCTGGAAGCTGAGGGTCAGCAGAACTGAGTCCTCCTTCATCTCGTGACAAGTTGACAAGCAGATAGTTAAAGGTGTTGATAGCCTACAGAGTCTACATCTCTACAGAGACATAGATTTGCTAGGAAATTCTTCTTGATTAGAGCTACCCAATATGTGACCAGATTATCTACTGTGCATGGCAATTCAGTGAGCTTTTTCCTAATAAAATGACATTGCAATACCACTGGTCATTCTCATGCGTAAAGCTAAAGACTAAAGACTTAGAAAGCAACTTGAAGAAGGGTATGGAAAGCCCAGATCATGAATCTCTGGAAAGCATTTGGAAGTTCCAAAATACTGAGAATTATTTTGAGAGCTTGTGAGACAGTTATGAAGAAACATGAATGAGTGTTAGCAAAGTTTCATAAGACTGATGTATAGAGAGAAATTGGACCATACAGGTGACAATGCAGGAGAATTAGAAAACTCAGGAGGAAAAGGAACTCTTGGAAAGTTAGCTGAAACTGATGTAAACTACCAAGGATTTTTAATTAACAAAAAAAAAAAGTGGGAAAAATCAGGAAATTAAGGAGTTAGAAAAAGCAGGGCTGGGATGTCAAGGAGGATCCCGGAGGGAATTCCTAGGATGGATCCCAGAGGACTGTGCTCCTACTGTCAGCTTGAACTTGTGGGTTACTTTACGTAATCAGTTAAAATATTACCCACAACTCATTTACCTGGTGAACTTTATTCCAGAAACTGTCCCTTCCTAAGACATAGTTTGGCTTCTAAGGCCAAGTTCACCCAAGTTTATTATCCAGTTCCAGTTGGCTGTTTCACCTCCAAATCCCAGTGTGCTGGTATCTGCTTGTTGTCCTTCATCACCCTCCTGATCTGTAATTGCAATATCTACATGGAACTATATGAAACCTTAGTGCATCAAGGTGGTGCTACTGAAAACATAGCTGGGAGAATATTTTGTGAATCGTTTCTGTAGACAAGCTTTGTTAGCCTTGAGTCTTGCCCATGCTGTCTGTCTTGCAAGTTGTTAACCATATTCCATGGCAAGACTGCTTAAAAATAGCCTCTTTGCTCTTCTGGCACAAGCGGAGACACTGCCTGGTGTTTCCTTGGTTGCTCATCCATTAGTGGAAGAAACATGACCTGATCCATAAAAAATCTGACTAGGGCTCAGTAAGGTCTGTTTGTACACTAGCAGCTACCAGCGAAGGAACCTAAGATGTTCGGGGTACATCTTTCACCCTGGCAACATGGACTTAGCTGATCTTCCTGATTTCGTAGTTCTGAGAAAGAAATGAAGAGCAGCCTGAAATTTATATTTAGTGTTATTTGTGTGAAGATTCTCTCTGGAGTCTTGTAGTGGCTTAACAGATGGAACCAGGGCAGAGATTCATATTGTGATGCTTATTTATTAAGGCAGCTTTTCCTGAGACAGAGGAAAAAACATGGTTTTGTAGGAAACCTTTTCCCCTTCCTTGGAATGGAAAAGGAATGACATCTGGACATCTCCTATTCAACTGCGCCTGGGATGCATATTTTCCCCAGATGTGCATTTCTGAATCTCACGATGATCTGGTTGCTTAGAAGTAGCTCTGGTAACCAGTTTCTTTTTCCCACAGAAAGCAATTCGAGTAAAACAGCAGTTCTGTTGTATGTCAGTGCCCTGTTTCTTTCTCGATCCCATGAAACTCCTGCTCTTATTTATCTACCCCCAAAAATAAAACCAGAAAAACACAGAAGAGTAAAAATTTGCCAGGGGCAGATCTTATTCAATGGGTGTGATAGTAGGCTGCTGTTGACTCTGTTTTCTGTAAGACAGGATTTAGAAATATTAGGGAGATTTAGATAGGCATGGGATCCAAATTATGATGTTTATTTCTTAAAGCCTGTTTTATTGAGAGGCAGAAAAAAGGAGCATTACTGGAGGAGCTGCTGTGAACTCTCCCTTCCACTCATCAGTTCCTGTGAAAAAAAAAAGGAAATGTCCTCTTTAGGTCTTTTCCCCAGGCAAACATCTCTCCTTCTGACTGGTATTCTGCATCAGTGAAGTTTAAAACAAGCCAGAGGGGCAAAGGCCTGGAGGCAAGGGAGACTGGAAGAGTAAGGAATAGGGAATGAAGGACTCAACAGAGAGGCTGCACTTATAGGAAAGATCAGATGAAAGACAAACTTGGAAAATTTTGATATTTTGCTCCCCTTGGGGCCTAATTTACCAGTTTGGTACCCCTGTAGAAAGAAAATTATTAATTGGGAGCACAGTATCTAGCAGTTCCCACGGAGCACAAATCCTGGACTAATGACAGTGCCAGTGGCTTGACTTTGCAAAAAGAAGCAACAACCAGTTTACCAACCCCCAAAATTTCTGCTCTGTGGAATGGTGTCGTTTTGGCATTCAATGCCAAGAGAGCTGGCAGGGCTCAGGGAACACAGAAATGCCCTTTAGCCACAATTTTTCTCCACTGCCTTGTGCTGTGCATCCTCTGTTGAGACTGTGGGCCAGCTTGGCCCCAAATCTGCTCTTAAGCCTCCAGGAATACAGATCCTGATGCATAAAACCCAATACCAAACCAATTTTATGGTCGGTAGATGACACTTATCGAGTTGGCATGTAGCAAAACAAAGGTGATGCAGTGTGGGAGCCCCGCTGCCTCCATCTCTCGGCAACTTAGAGTTGAGATGAATCGAAGTCTTTTCATTAGTACTTAAAAACTCTGGGGACCAGTTCTGCTCAGTTAGTTGTTTCAGCTGGATATTTCGTGTACACACAGAGCAGACTGTACCTTGGATTGGTGCTGACTTCAGACACTACTTATATGACCCTCTTGTCCCAGTTTGATTATTCTTTTCCATTTTTTCCTAGGGGAAGGGAGTGAGGAGGGAATCAGAGGAAGTCCACAGTGCAAGAAAACCAGCAGCTTCCTCTTTCCTGTCATGTGCAAGGCTTCACATGTGTGGTTTTTTTTTCTTTTCTCAATGAGCTCAGTAGCTGACTCTCAGAACTGATTAGAAAACATGTTTGAAAAGCCAATTGTATTCAAAGACACACAGGTATTTCCTTGCTTTTGGCTACACGATGCTGTATTTCAGAGTGTGGCCAACTGCTCTGAAATTAGCAGTGGTCTAGGAAATTTTGGAGGCTAGTACTGGGCTGATAAGAAAATCATCTCTCTGCAAGGCTCAGCCACTGAATTATCTTCCATCCTCAGATTTAGCCTTCCTTCAGCCCCTGTAGCCAGGGTGACGCGATGCCACATGTGCTTCCCACTGCATGACTGAGGCAGTCATGGCTGGTTCTGCCAGACCAAGCCTGAGCTATGATCATCGTTGCTTTTTGAACATCCGCTTACTCCCCCTTTTCTTTTTTTTTTTTTTCCCCCACACCAAGAATCTCCACATTTAATTCAGGGGTGGATGACTGCTGAACTAGGATCCCCTTTCTCGTCTTCTGGTGTCTCCATTTCCCCTTCTGCTCCCACTCCCCACGTCTCTCCCATTGCTTCTCTCGTCCACTTTTCTCTCAGCTGTGTATTGCCACTTAGTGGTGCAGTCAGGCTAGAGAGAAGCAGCATGTTTGGGAAGAAGAGAAGGTGTCTTTTCTTTCCCAGGCTTGTCACGCTTGCAGGTCAGTGCCTACTCTCTGGAAGGAAGGATAAGATGAAGTATAGTATTACTGAGACAACTCAGCAAAGAACAGAATCAGTCTTTAATCTCATTGGCACGTGGCAATGCGGGAAATGACTGAGTAATTAGAGAAAACCAAGTCTTTCAACTTGCTTTGTATATATAGTCTATAGCAAACTCTCGATTGCAGAATTGTGCTTTCAAATTACTGCTTATTTGTTTTCTAGGATTTGGGTTTGTGAATAGCTGAATAGGGTTTGATGTGCATTTACGTTAAATGACTGAAATGAGTATGTCTCCTAAATTCCATCAATTACAGTTTCTTGGCTCTGAGGATAACCCGTATCCTCCAGAGATACCCACAGTAATGTGGCTTGCTTCTGGCATACAGGTTTCCTTGAGTGCTCCTCCAAAGCAGTGAAAGGCGGACTAGAAGTGGCAGAACAGCGGAGGTGGTTTTGTAGGGTCTGAAAAATGGATTTAACAGAAGATGGTAAAATCACTTAAACAAATCAAGTCCCTTTCTATCCTCATCTTGCACACAGGTGTGGGCCTGTACCCCTGTGTCCTGCTAATTCAGAACACCAGCCTGAATGCCAGGGATCATATACATTGTTCATAGCTCTTGGCACACCTCCGAAGGCAGGGTAGGCCTGATCTCAGTGGCCTTCTCTCTGTGCTCCTCTGTGAGATGGCCAGAGACCAAGACTTCAGCTTTCAGCTGAGTAAGGTGTTATTTGGATGATATCAGCACGTGAAGCCTTCTCTATTCTGTGCAGCTGGAGATTTGCTTCTGTCTGCCTCAGCCTGTGCCCTTTCCTGGTATAAATTAAGGTGATCCCTGACCCTTTACAGTGGTGAGGTGTGTATTTTTGCAGGTTTTAAATGAAATACACTTAACCATATCAGCAGGATAGCACTTACTCTCAGTCATTCAGGGCTCTGCATGCAAGCAGCATAACTCAAAGGAGGGAGAGACATGCATAATGCAAATCATAAATGATTTAGACCAAAAGAAGAGATCTAATGTGTTAATCTTTGAAGAACACATGAGAAGATCTCTGTTGAGACCAGGGGAAGGTTGAGAGAACAGTGGGTTTCCTGAGGCCTGGCCCAGCTCTGCATCAGGTCTCTCAGGGACATGGTGCCACAGGTGCAAGCAGTCGGGGAGAACTGCTCAGTGCACCAGCCTGAAAAACCACCTGATGGTCCAAAACTGACTATAAGGACAAAGGCCACTGCTAATGGATGCAGTGAGGAAAAAACCAGTATTGTACCGTTGTTCGTCCTCCTCTCATGCCCTGCAATGTCTCATCGTAATTGCTTATCCTATGGGAAAATGTTGTTACACTATGGGTGTGCAGCATCCTGAAACCTTAGGGCATGGATGACAAACAGCATCCACGTAGCAGTGGCTTTGCAAAGAGGAACAATACCTCTCTTGTGCCTATGCTCAGCAACGCAGATTTTGTCTGAAAGTTTGGCGTTCTTCCATGCTCAGCAGCCTGTAATTTTTGGGGAATAATTTTCTCCTCCTTTCTGGGATGTGAATATAAATGACGTCTCTTGCTTCAGGACATTTGGACTGGCTCCACATACATTCAACGTGCAACTTCATTGTAAACAATATGTCTGCCAAAGCTCATGCATGGTGGTTGCTCTTGATTGCACCTGGCTTTCCTCTGTTTCATGTTAGGAGAGTTGACGGGCGAGTAGTGTGAGCCCCATAGCAAGCTGAGGACCACGCTGCAGAGCAGCCTGGCACTTCATGCGGTAGCCCTCTTGCAAACTTCCAGTGACCTCTAACAACCGCCACAAAAGAAACTCGCAATGTTCCCTAGGCTTTTTTTTTTTATCGTATTTTTGGGAATAACTGATGCCTTTATTAGTTTTTTAACAAGTATCAGTTTTGCTTTCAATCAACACAAGCCTAAGGCTGAGACTAGCCAAAAGCAATAGAAATCTTTAAAGGGCCTCCTTAATTATTTCCATAATTTTTTTCTTAAAAAGCAAACAATCAAAATAGTGTCGAGGACTAAAGCCAGGAAAGCTGTGAGAATTAGAACTTACTTTATGGTATATTCTGTGAGTATTCTTGACAGGGTAAAAACCAGAAAAAGTATTAACTCATCTGGCCAGTACAAGATGTTTAGACTTTCTCTTTCAGCCACTTTGGAAGAAAATTATCTTCCGATTGCCTTACCTAAGCTATCTTTTGGATGCTTTTATAATACAAATATCCTATAAAAATATCCTAATACACTAAATTGTTGTAGAGCATGATTACACATGTAGGACAGCATGTAACTGAATAGCATCTAAACCTCCTCTGTCTTCATCCAAGACTTCATGCTGAGTTGAAGATGTCCTTATTGGCCAGATAATTGCCCGGAGTCAAATACAAGCTGTTCTGAGAGCAGCAGAGCTAATGAAGCCATGTCATGTTGTTTGTGCCTTTTGTCTGTTAATTCCCTTTTCTGCATGGAAAGCTGCTTGTTAAACACCTCCCACAGGAGAGACAAGTGTTCTGTCATCTGCAGCGTCTCTCCTCAATGCCATGTTTGTCTCAAAAACTTGCAGGACTCTAGATAGGTCTGAAATGATTTCCTTTTCAGATGTGATCGAAATGAGTCAAGGGCCTCCAAAAGTATTAGTTACCAGGAACAACTAGGCAGCAGCTTATCCCCAGAGGACCATGTTCCTCATCAAATTAGTGCTATTATGGGTGAAAAGTGCTAGCGTGGCACCATCTGAGATGAAAGATGGTTAGACAGGGACCTGGGTACGTCCTGACATATCCACTAATGAGCAGGAAGAGAAGCAGCTTCCTCAGCTCTCCTTGTTATGGTGGAAATTTAGAACATGTGGACCTCTGGAAGGAAGTTGCCAGCCAGGGAAGAATAACCAGGATAAACATTTGTGCTTGTGTGAGAAGAACACGTAAAGAGTTGGATTGGGAACCTGGCTGGAAGACTTCAATGCACTGCATTCATTATGACTGGATGTGCTGGCTTTGGCTGGGAGAGAGTTAGTTTTGTTCATAGTAGCTCCTGTGGAGCTATGTTCTGGATTTGTGCTGGAAACAGTGTAAATACACAGGGATGTTTTAGCTGTTGCTGAGGGGTGCTTACGCAGAGTCAAGGCATTTTCTGCTCCTCACCCCACCCCACCAGCGAGGAGGCTGGGGGTGGCCCAGAAGTCAGGAGGGAACACAGCTAGGACAGATGACCCCAGTTGACCAGAAGGATATTCCGCACCATATAATGTTCTGCTGGGGGGAGAAGAAGGAAGGGGGAGGGGGAATGTTCGGAATGATGGCGTTTATCTTTCCAAGCCACCATTACATGTGATGGAGCCCCGCTTTCCTAGGGATGGCTGAACACCTGCCTGCCTGTGGGAAGTGGTAAATGAATTCCTTGTTCTGCTTTGCTTGGGTGCGCAGCTTTTACCTTGCCTATTGAATTGTCTTTATCTCAACCCACACGTTTTCTCACTTTTACTCTTCCAATTCTCTCCCCCATCCCACGGTGGGGGGAGTGAGCCAGCAGCTGTGTGGGGCCGAGTTGCCACCTGAGGTTAAACCACAACACCGGAGCAGGTATTCAGCCCGGAGGCTGTGGCTTCCTGCCCAGTGGACTGAGCAGAAGCAGCAACACACCATTGCTGTGTCTCACCATAGCTATTGGCACAGCACTGCGTGTGCCACTTCACATGAAAAGCTACCCTTGTGCTTAGGTGGTCTGTTGGGTCCAAAGCTTGGAAGCCAGTTACAGCAGCCACCAGAGGTGAAGAAGGTCCTGGAGTGCAAAAGCCCCAGTATCGTGGTCCCTGGAGTTATTCTTAGATTGTTGTTGCTTTCCTGCTGTGTTGAAAATAGCAATAGCTTATTTATGTTCCAAATGTCTGTGTGGGTTTTCATTTATAACAGCAAGGATGACTTACTTGTTAGCTCAGATTTACTTTTTTTTTTTAATACAGAATTAAAACTACGTGCAGAGTTAAAGCTGCTCTCATAAATTTTAGCAGATTTGAAATTTCAGCATTAAGAAGATCAGAGTTATAAATTAATCTAAAAACTTGAGCAATATGTTAATTTGGGAAAAAATACCAGCTGTCTGGAAATAACAAAAATAAGAGGGAAAATAAAACTACTTGTTAATTTAGGGTTTTGTGGGGGGGTTAAGCCAGAGAGAATTTACATATTTTGAACTTATTTTTCTGGGCTGTGATGTTTTTGGGAAGACACGAGAGAAGCTCTTGTTGTGGGGAAGCGTAAGTATCTGCCCTCTCATATCTTTTTTTTGTGAATATTAAAAGGGTTACTTGGAGGTCCGGTGCAGCTGTCAACACCAGAGCCAGTACCAAGGCTGCTGGGTCCTTTCTGTGGCCTCACGCAGGAGTAACACCTGCAGATTCTGGAGCAGAGGAAAGTGGACAGTGGGAGTACATCAATAGTATAATATTTTACTTGTAGTGTAAGCTTCAGTGAGGAAATGAAGGATGCAGAAAACAGGAAGACAAAGAAGCTGTCATAGGATTTCACCAATCTGTGAGGAAATAAATGTATCTGGGTTATTTAATATAAAAAACCCCACAATACAGGACAAGAGAAGGGAATTACTACTGGGGCAGGGCATGGGGGTAACATGGGGGTACTCTAATGGGAATGGGGTGGTCCTTGTCTCACATGGGGTTAATGCAGTGATAGTTGGCTTCTCCAGGTTGGCTTTTAGGATCTAGCTGTAAGTAGGTGGCTGAAGTTTAAAATAGAAGCCTGTGCAGTCCTGGCTTCCCTCACAGCCTGGCACCTCAGTACAGCAAAGGAGAAACAAATCTGGCCACATCAGCTATATGCCACTGATACCAAGAGAGTTCATTTAAAGCCAGATGAGTAATTCAGCTTAAGGGGCTGAGACAGAAGATTGTGGCCTTCATATGATCTGACTGAAGCAGAAAACAATTTTTAAAATGACAGTGCTTTTTATAAGCAAGAGTACTCTGAGGCTCAATCTCTGCAATCTTCTGTTAGAGGCCACCTGAGAAGGAATTTGAGGTGCATTGACTAGGTGGTAAATACAAGGCAGGCTGAGATATGATGCAGGTAGAAATGTTCCATTTACAGGATTCAGAAATCCATAAATTTCTCTTGAAGTTAGAATAAAAGGAAATAATTAATTCTCTGGTCACTACATGGATTTTCCTGTCTGGGAATAAATCCCAGGTCTTCCCAGCAGCCAGGAACTAGCCATGCAACTGCCAGGGGCGAGGAGGCTGTGGAGGCAGAGATGAAAGCACGGACACTGAGCTTTGCTAGTGCTGCGAGGGGTGGGCAACAAAACATGGGAAAACACTGCAATTACGCCTGACCTCTGTCAGGCATCAAAGCACTGCAGCATGAAAGATCTTTGTTAAACCTCTCCTTTGGGCAACTTAACTCTTGAGTCACACACGTAACAGATAGACCACAGTATTATGTATCATGTAAGCGTGTCAGCTAAAGCCTTAATGCCACCCACCAGGAACACAGCAGTCTGAAGACAGCAGTGAAGAAGGGAGTGATATGTGCAGAAATTGGTATCCTGAAGTTCTAAGCCTGTATGAAAGATTTGCAGAAACCAATGAGGTATTTTGGGTGTATTGTGTTAGTGAGGTGCTATCATGTTTACAAAGACAAGGAAACTTTTGTGCTATTGAAATTACTTTCCAGTGTTAGCTTGAATAACAGGACACTCAGCAAATAAAATAAATATCTCCTCTGTTATCTCTGCGCATACTAGACAGTTCCCTAAAATCCAGAAAGGTAAGTTTTAAATCTCTGAGAATCCAAGTCACAAGGGCAAAGGGCATTTCGGCATTTCAAAATACATATCCAGAAATTCACTTGGCCTGCTGATGTCCTTGAAGATAGCTGCGGAAATGTCAGACTTCAAGTTGCCTTTTCTTCTTTTCTCAAAGTGTGACATTTCTAATGCATTTATGAACAAGAAAGCCTGAGCACTCTCCTCCTCGAAGTCTGAAACAGTTGTTTTGAATTTGAGTTTCCTTCTCACACAGGAAAAATAACCTTAGGAAAAAGATCTTATTTAGTTGAAAGGTAGTGTAAAAACTCTTTTGCACCTGCTGAGTCTTTGGTAAAGTACGGAGATCTCCAAATCAAGGACTTTTAGTTATTTTCTTTTGCTTTTTATTTACTCAGTTCTTATAAACTACCACAGCAAGAGAAGCCACGATGTCTTGCAGTAACATGTTCTCATCCCATGGGCTGGTTGCTCTATTTAGCTTACATCGACTTCAGTGTAGATGACACACTAAGGATGCTTATTGTAGTGGGACCTTACTTTTTGGTCTCACACACATGTTACCTAGCTATTACATTAATCAGAATTTTCTCCTCCAGAATAACCCTCTTTAAAAATTTTATTCTGAGACTTAAGACTTGTGCTGGAGAGGTGGGATCTAGCGCTGCTTTGGCATTGGCAGCCTGTTTGATCGCATGCCTTAGTGCAACCACACTCGTGCCGATGAGAGGGCTTCTCAGTGATGGCAGGGAGAACCTCGCTTGTGGGGAACAAGACGTAGGAAATGATGCAGGATATTGGGCTCACATCTGCTAAGATGGCACTTACAAAGAGGGCTTCTTACTTGCAGTATTAAGACCCTAACAGAAAGTGTAATGCTCCTGTGTTACAATGGAACTACAACTGAATCACGATCATGAGCTGAACGTGTTTATATACTAAAAAGATATGAATGCTTTTGGTTTTTCACTAAAGGGGTTTGACCTACCACGCTCCTTCCTTCTCTGTCTTAACCATTTTCTTTGACTCTTGCTCTATTTTTGCCTCCCCATATTTTGCAGATACCTTCTTTCTAGTGTGTAGTCTACCACAGCCTCCAGAAAAGATTTTATCAGTGTCCTTCTTCCCTTTCTCTATTTTAGGTGATAAAAAAATTATAGTTTTTCACTTAGTGTTCCTATTTGAAACTTGCAGTAGAAAGTAGAAATGACAAGCTGCTGAAGCCACAGGGAAAGCACCATTCAGAACCCATGACCATCCTGTGTTACTGTGCTGGAGCTGCATGCCATGTTCTCTGAAGATACTTTCTTTTGTATAACATTTTTTCTTGGCTGCAGCGTGCTATTCTGAAATCATTTCAGGCTCTTCCTTGCTGATATGAGCACTATATAACAGCAGCAAAAATATCTTTCAATCATTTAGATACTACCAAAGATTATAAATAACGGTGGATCTATGCCCCAGAATGTAAATGCAGACCGTACCCAATTAAATGCTTTGGTTTGGCTGATTGGAATTCATCGAAGAAAGGTTTTTCTTCTCCTGTGTATGTTTTAATTCAAGCTGTGCACTTAAATATATTTTTGTGGTAATTACAAAAATTCTGTAAGATTTTCTTTTTTTGCCTTATGGTTGCTTAGTATAGCATACCTAATTAACAGTCAATTGCAGGATGAAAGTAAGCTCCCTCGTGCACAAGTTCATCTAGAGGCAGAGTCTGAGCTGCTACGGTTTTATTTTGTTGACATGAGGATCACCAAGAGCCAGGTTTGCTCTTGCATCACAGACTGCGTTTGTTATGCTGGCAGCCAAAGAAACGCATTTAGGTGTAGATGGAGACGCTTAACTGTGAAACTGCTAACATAATAAATACAGATTTTTGTGTCACCATTTATGCAATTATTTATGAAAAAAAAGACATTTGTTTCTTATGGTTCCTAAAAGACACTACAACATTTTGTATTAAAGAGTTTGGCTAGAAATCCTTGTAGAAGAGATCTTCCAAGTATTTGAATTGCTTGGCATTGATCCTTTGGAAGTTAAAGCTGGCCAGCTGGGGGAGGGAATTAGGCTGCTCTAAGGTGTTTTGAAAAGTTCATCCTACATCACGTGTTGTCTTCAACAACACAGTCAATTCCCATTAAAGACCTACTTGTATCAGGTGATGCCTGAATCTGGATCCTCTGTGGTTTTTTTTCCGTGATAACGGGGCAGAAGTTTATATAATCAGAGCCTGCTCTGTCATGGGCAGCTGTGGGGCTTCTTTGGCCAAAGGAATCTGAATTTCACACCTGAGTTCTGCTAACATTATATATGGCTTGAAACAATACAGAGAGCATACACTGCTGAGCACCTAGAAAAGCAAGTATATTCTATCTGCAGTTGCAAAAACCAATAATAATTTACTTCAGTGGGCATAGTTTTGAATTCTTCAGGCATGATCTGTGCTGTTTTGTTTATTTGCAATCAGGTTGAGCCTGTTTCTGCTGGAACAAGAGCATTGTGCCTGTCACTGGGGTCAGTAGAGCCTCCTGTTCAGCACAGGACTTTATTTTGCCATCACGGTGATAATGATTTCAAAATCCTGCTTTTTCCTGTTTGACAACAAACATATTGATGGCTAGGTGCAACTGGGCCTACAGCAAGCTTGTTTAATTCAGATGTGTATTTACATGGAAAAGATGGCAAGAAAGAGCAAATACCTCACTCTGGGAACCCAGGAGGGGGTTACTTCAGTCTCTTCTGAGGGCTTTACTACACCTGCTTTTATTGAGTAAAAAAGATCATTAAAAAAAATAAAAAGCATTGCTTAAAAGTTTGAAATGCGTATATGATTATCCCATTGGGCATAATGTAATAACAATATTGCTTACCAGAAATACTTTCTCTTTCAATGCAAGCAAAATACCTGTCAAACTCTTTGTAGTATCTTATATGAATGCTTATGAAAGTATAAGTAAGAAGACAAGGAGTGTGACGAGGATAATAAAATGCACATATAATGTAGGTAGAGCTCATATTGCAGTAGGAGAAGCTGGTAGGGTAGGAGGTAAGGTGGGAGCATTCAATACCTGGGGTTAGAGATGTGCATCTATCTATTGATTGAATGTAGTGTGATTGTGGCTGATTGATTAAATGCTGTGAGAGTGGACCTGGCATGCTGATGGAAGAAACCCCTGCCCTGAAAGATGTAGCCGGAGAAAGAGCTGCTAGCTGGCCATGGGGTGGAAAAATCAGGTTTCTCAAGCTAAAGACATGTCTTCCTCAAGAACAGTGGGTTTGAAGGGGAGTCAAGTATAAAGATGTATTCTTTTGTGTGTCACAAACAGCATGAAAGAGGAGTTAGTTCTGATAAGCTTACTGAACTGCCTGCTAATAGCCTGGTGACTTTTTTATTTTATCTTTTTAGAAGGAAGGTAATGTTTGGGGTTTGGGCTGAACACCTGCTGGCTGATCGGAAGTGGTGAATGAATTCCTTGGTTTGTTTTGCTTGTGTGTGTGGTTTTTGCTTTAGCTCTTAAACTGTCTTTATCTCAACCCAAGAGTTTTTTTCACTCTTACACTTCTGATTCTCTCCCCTATCCCACACAGGGAGAGTGAGGGGCTATGTGAGGCTGGGGTTAAACCATGACAGTGGTATATGTGCTGCAAAAGCCTGACAAAGAGCACTTGGGTCAATTGTAAAAGCAGACTGTAATTTCATCTGTGGAATTCGTAAAAAGATGTCTACGCTGGTTGTGAGTACTCCAAAGAGTGATGGCAGCTTAAGGAGTTGTGGGTGCAATAAAGCCACCATAAATCCTAGCTGAAATTAATCAATATCTTGTTCTTGAACTTATTCATTTGCAAAACTTGGAGGCTGGATAAAGTCTACTAAACTATGCTTGCTTTGTGTGTCTTAGGAGTGAGTATTGGATCTGAAGATGAATACATTTCTAACAACGAATGTACATGAAAGACTGTTTCGGTGTGAGCAATTACCCTACAGCATAGTCAGTGCATTTGCTGTGTATCTAAGAATAATGGATTAATGACTTCTAGAATAAATGTTGCTGCCTGGTCTTTTATGGAATAGGAATAAAAAGCAGAAAAAATGTAGTAGGACATTTATAAAACTGTGATGGAAGTCCTGCATTCAGCCTCATCTCAGGGAAATATGAAGTGGGTGTGGATAGAAAAGGAAAATAGGATTTTTGAAGAAGCAGTGCTGTTGTGCGGAAGAATAAGTAATAGTACCACGTGGTGGCTGTTGGATATTCTTTTTGGCCAGCAATGGTACATACTACAAAGCAAGCACCCCTGTAAAATTATCTGAGGCAGTAGCAGTTATGGGTTGCCAGCATAGCTGCTTTTGGAGCTTTGAAGTGTGACAGGTATTTGTACGGCATGAGATGTTTAAATTGTCCTCATGTCAGTTACTAAAGTACTTTGTACGGGCTCTGAGAAGTGCATTGTGCAAAAGCAATGGGGAATCCATCAGTCCCAGAGACTATTCCAGCAAAGAGGCGCTTATACACTCGGAAAGGGTTTGATTTACAAGAAGTAGGTTTTGCAAAGTACTCAAGGTGAAAATGGCAAATAGCAGGGGGGAAAAAAAGCTAAAAAAAACCCAGCCCCAAACCACCTCATAGGCTGGATCTCCCCTAGTTTTGCTGCATAGAGCAGATAGTGTGGATACATGACTGAAAGGAAGGAGAGAGGTAGTAAGCCAGAATGGTAGAGTAGATATTGGTAAGGTGACATATTTAGCAGTGGAGGAAAGAAGAGATAAGGAAGAGGCGGATTAATAATTGCCTGCAGATAAAACCAGAGAATAGTTATAGAATATGTGTCCTGGCATTAATGAAAAATGGTCGAAAGCTTTCATAAGCTGCGAGAGGGAACCAGGAGGTGGTACTGGGACATAATAAGCGTGGAGAGATGAGGAGCCACGCTTGTAACGATCGCAGGAGCCAGAAACAAGGCTTGTGCTTATCGCATCTCCCAGCACAGTGCCACAGATTTCTACACTGGGCAGGCTGAGCTCTGGTTGCCAATAAATCCTCTCTGCCTTCCTGAGGAAGGCCTTACAGCACATGCAGATGCAGGTGGGATATGGATGAGTAGCTTGGATAGAGAAATACAGCCAGCCTGTCTGTTGGGCACCATTGTGCAGGAAGGTATGGGCTTGGGCCCTTCCCAAGGGTGGCTGTGGGACCTGGCTTTGCCCAAAAGCTGTAGCTGTGTTCATGCAATGTGGATGCAAGGAGGGCTGAGCACATGCGTAGAGTCTGGCTTCCGGTTTAGATGTAGAATTGAATGAAGATAAGGATACTTGAGAGTAACGGCCTCAATAATAAAACACTGGAAAGCAGCGGAGAGCAGTTTTTCCTCTGACCAGGTGCCTCACCATTCTTCCATAAGGCTTCTTTCCTGAGAGAAGATCACGTGTAAATGCTGTGTTAAGCTCGCAACTGCTTGCTCTGCCCCTACAGTTGGGTAGCAGCCTTTCTGCCAGATGAATGATTTGCAGAGCTACTTTGTGGACTGGGTTTGTGAGGATGATCTGGTTTAAAAAAAAAAAAAAAAAGCTGAGAGGGGAAAAGTAAGTTATTTTTAACCCAGATCAGTTCATTTTTCATGCTTAACAGGAGAGCCTTACAAAGTCAGGGAGGCACAAGTGGGAGGGAAGCACGCTGCAGCAGGGCAGGGTACGGTCTCAGCTGCCTCAAGCAGCGCTGTGGGGCCTGGGTTTTAGGATCTGTGGTGAGCTCAGCTTCTGGAAACATGGCAGATCTCACTCTGCTCCAGGGTTTTTGTTTTTACAAGTCGTCGTTCTGGATTTGAACGGAAAAAGGTAACTGTTAAAGGCTGCTGCTTGTCTAGGAAGAGTATCTCTACTTTTATTTTTTATTTTTAAGACTCCTGTGTTCGGAAAAGTTTAAAATACTTTTCTTCTTCCTTTCCCCTACCTCAAGGCTGTGTTTTAACTCACAGTTTCTCTGAGCTTGGCTTAGAAATTAAAGAGAGAGCCCTGCCGTGGGGGTAGTGGAGGAAGCCAGGTTAGAAGAAGGTCGCTTCTGGGCAGCCTCCTCGTGGGAGGCTGGGTTCGAGGCTTGTAGGGTGGGGAAAAGAAAGACAAAAAGGATTTTAAATTGATAATAATCCCATCTCTTTATAATTGTTGGAGTCACAGTTGTGCTAAATCCATCCCCTTGTAGCAATGGGGTGGCCAGCTGAGAGAGAGTGCCCAGCTCAGAAGGGAAGATTTATTTATGCTTGATTGGCTGTGCAATTACCAAGGCTTTAATGGAGGCAGACTGAGGCACATCTTGGCAAGAGCTAGCCATCCTCTGGCCCATGAATGCCTTTTGTGGTAGCTGCAAAAGCCGCCCACATTTCTCAAGCCTCGGTGCAGTGCCTGAAGTACATAAATGACTTTCCCCTCTTCTTTCCTTGTGTTCTTTTATCTTGGGAGATTACTGAACTGAGAGCCTGCCTTCTTGTAATGAGGCCAGAGTACATTGGAATTATCTGCGGGCATCAGTTAATAAACAGCAGAATAAAAGGCAAAGAAGCTGCTGGCGGGTGACACGTGTCAGATCAACGCAGAGCAGCAGCCCCTTTCCGCGCCGGGTGGGAGCAGGGGAGGACAAGAGCCGGGGCACAAAGGTGCAGCTCAGCCACATGCCTCGTGCAATTAAACTAAATTGCCTGACTCTGTAACCTTCCCCCTGCCAGCCTCAAAAAGCAAAGGTCTAACTTGCCATCAGGCTAATGAGACTGAGCTATGCGGTGGCACGTCTGGTGCACCCTCTGCTGTGGGGGGCTGCATCAGTGCAGACAGCAAAATCTTACAGCCTGTTCTAAGACAAAGCTGTCAATTCTGATTTATTACTTGAGTGGCAATAGCAAGTTGTTAAGCAGTGACCATTTATCTCAGCAGGAGGTAGGACCAATGTAAACAAAGATGTTATTTACTTGGTATTATTTTTTTATTTCATGAAAAACTTGTCACACTGCTTATTAGTAAGGTTGCCCAACACTTTCCTTTAGGAAAAGCTGTTTTCAATTGCTTCCAGCAATCCTTAACCATTTGGACTGTAATTTTCCACACCAGATACCTGGCTCAGACCGAGTAGTTTTGGAAAATTTCCAAGCCATTGTGGTTTGAGGGATGGTTGGTTTTTTTTCTGAGATGTTACCCAAGGAATATAGATTATTTTGTCCCTGATAAAATTTAACTTTTTTATTTTTTTAAATTCTTTGAAGTGGGAGGCTGGTATTTGCTGTCCCCATAGTGATCTGCCAATATTGGGCAATATTCTAAGCCTATGAAAAAAATAATACTTAAAAATCAGAACTGAGCACTGTCCTTCCCTTGCCAGCTCAAGGGTAATGGGATGTTGTGCTCTGAGAGTAATTGAGCAAATAATTATGTGCTGTTTGTTTGCTGAGTCTGCGGTTCTGTTTTCAGTACAAAGCTTGCAGATTTCTGTGTTTCTACATGTGTTTGTGTGGTGGAAGTAGGGCCAGCTTATTAGTATCAACTCCTAAAGCAGTAAGGAGGTGTTTTCCTTTGAATAAGGGTGGCAGGATCTGGCCCTCAGTGTGTAACTCAAACCTCGGTCTTCAATACAGGATTGTGTTTATTTTTGACAGACCTGGGTCATGAAATAAAAAATGAGAAGTGCCTTTTCCTCCTCCAGGAAAACACAGCAATTAGTCAAAAATAATCATTTTGGTAGGACATCACATGCCCAGGTATTCTTCTACTTGCAAACTTGTGACATTAGCAATGCAGATAAAAATCTCATATTTTCACCTGTTGGGATCAAGGAACCTAGAAACAGTGACAGTGTATTTATTTTTATGGTTGCTGAACCTCTATTAAAAGGTATTATGTATGGTGTTTTGATTTTTCTGTATCTTCAGGTCCCCATGGTTACTGTTTGATTAAACTTTGATCAAAGACAAGACAAATTATGTTGTTAGTTATTTAACCCTGTGTAGAAAGGGCTCTGTAGGTAAGACAGTCAATTCATACAGGGAAAAAATCTGAAATACTTTTTGAAGTAGAATTCTCACTTAGAAGAAAAAAAAAAGGAGGTTTTAGCAGACTGTGCATGATATGGTCTTTTATTTTGTTCGTGGTATAAACTTGTCATTCCTTGTTTTTTCATGTAATGACTAGAGCTGCCTGCTTGAAAAGGAAATAATGCTTTAAGGTTGAAAAAACACCCTCACATTCAATGTTAGTGACACTAGGCAATCGATGCTTGATTAGAAAATCAAAGCCACTTCCTTTTCATTCTTTGAAAATGTTTGTTTATTCACAACTGTTCAGGCTGAATGCTGAAGGTAGGATAAATTGGTTACGTCATCCCGGTGCTGAGGCTTCAGTGTATTGCTAGAAGATAGAGAAGTGACCCACCCAGAGCAACAGATGATGCGAGCAGCCCTGCCCTCTTTGTATATCCATATATATAGACTGAATGGGGTATCTCATATTGGACCAATTAATAAATGCACAGCTGGATCTGAGCATTGGTAGCATATTTTTCTCCTCATCCGTGAAGGAGCCAGCTCAGGTTCAGAGCACACTTCTTGAGAGGCTTGATGGAGCAGCAGCACATGTGTCTGGCCGTGCCAAGTTACATGGTCAGGGAGAGACAGGTGGGAAGCTTGTCCTCTGGTGGGACCCATTCAGGTGTTTGACTGTGACTTTATGTGTTACAGTGTGACATGGCTGGCTCTCCTTGCCCAGGGATGGTCAGAATCGGGCTGACCTGATCCTTGGTGTCTTGGACCAGGGAGTGACAGAGGGATTGCAGCATGGTTTAACAGGCAAACGTAGCTGGAGGCAAGCTGCAGAGCTCAGCGTGGGAGTCCTGACAAGTCTGGTTGCAGTAGCCTGTGATATTCATCGCAGTGCTTGTGCTGGCAAGAGAAGAGGAAACTCCTGTGAAAGCGCAGAGTGTGGGACCCCGTCACAGTCAATGCTGTAAGCACGAGCCTGTGCCAAGCTGGGTGGAAAAGAGGAATTCTTGTCTGTTTCATGATGCTTGAGGCGGTTGGAAAGTAGTGTTAAATTTGGTTTAAGCTGGCAGTTGGAAAAAGTGTAGAGAAGCAATTGAGGTAAGTACTACTGCTGAGACAAAATTAGTCACAGTCAGGAGGATTGTTTGAAATATAAAATAATCCTGGGATATGTATCACAAGCACTTAGGGAAAAGTCCTTGAAGTAATGTGGAAAATGGGGCAGAGGGACAGAAGTAGGGTTTAGCTTAAGCTGAGGCAACTAACAAGCATGAGAGCAATCTGGCTAGCGCTTGAAACTGTGAAATGTGCAGGAGTCTTGGACTCTTACTTATATGCATAGAGTAATATGATAATACTGAGAGGCCTAGAAACGAACTACCTATTCCACTGCAAGGGGAGAGAGTGTCTGGGGATTTTGCATCTGCTTAAAAAGGAGGAAATTGCACTAGAACTGTAGACCTGTGTCAAGTGAACAAGAACGTCTGATAGACAAGGAGTTGATCTGGACTTCATTAGAAGTGAAAAATGTACTATACAGGAACATGCATCTGAACCACACAGTTTATGACAAGTTACTATAGCTCCCTTTCTCCCTACACAAATCAGGAAACAAATGCCTTATTCACTTTTACATAACAGGCAGAGGTTCATTAATCATCTGCTCCAACAATAGGAGACAAAAACATCTTGGAGGTGTCTCAGATGAATTATAGTTGAAATTTGCCATGAATTTAAACACAAGTGCCTATGAAAGTTAAGATATGATTTCTACATGAATAGATGACCCTCGGTCTTTCTCCTTTGCTACTCTGCCCTGCTTGGCTATAGATTATCACCCAGGGATGATGGACAATGACATTAAGTGCTTAAGGACTAACTTGTGAGGTGACTCAAAAAACTAATCACGAAGGGGTCAAGCTATCTGGCACTTTGAAACCACTAATTTTTACACCACGTGGGAAATGGCATCCAGTTGTCCACATAACAATTACCTCTTTTCATGCAACCAAATGTAGGGCACTAGGAAGAAGAAGAATATTGCTGCCTTTAAAAGGTGAAAAGCCAGGATATAAATTGAAGTGAATGAAACTTCACAGTGCTCCAGCTAAGGACAGAAATATGTCATACCAGCTCTGTCACTGAGGCATCAACAGAAAGATGCAGAGCTGTGAACTGAAAACTTTAGAATGGCTACAGCAGCTCTTTTTATGTGCCTCAAACACAGAGAATACCAGTACATACCATTGCAGTCAAATATCTAGGACTCTGGAGTTGCTGAACCTTTAAAGTAATCTTTCTCCTCTCCCTAAAGCTGAGGGCACAAACTCATTGAACCAACAGAAATGCTGCTCAAGTTAGAAGTGTGGCAGACAGATGCCTGGATGATCTGTGTAGCTACTCACCACTTCTTCTGGTCATCAGGAATTGAAAGAGAAAGAATCTGATTTAATTTTAGAGACTTAGTTGACTGATGTGTACTCTCTACTGGGTTAAAAACTGGCCGGATGGGTGAGCCCAGAGAGTTGTGGTGAACAGAGTTGAATCCAGCTGGTGGCTGGTCACAAGTTATGTTCCCCAGGGCTCTGTTTTGGGGCTAGTCTTATTTAACAGCTTTATCAATGATCTGGATGAGGGAATCAACTGCTCCCTCAGTAAGTTTGCAGGTGACACCAAATTGGGCAGGAGTGTTGATCTGCTCGAGGGTAGGGAGGCTCTGCAGAGAGATCTGGACAGGCTGGATCAATGGACCGAGGGTGATTGTATGAGATTCAACAAGGCCAAGTGCTAGGTCCTCCACTTTGGTCACAACAACCACAGGCAACACTACAGGCTTGGAAAAGAGTGGCTGGAAAGCTGCCCAGCAGAAAAGTGCCTGGGGGTGCTGGTGGCAGCTGGTTGAACATGAGCCAGCAGTGTGCCCGGGTGGCCAAGAAGGCCAATGGCATCCTGTCCGGCATCAGGAATAGTGTAGCCAGCAGGAGCAGGGAAGTGATCGTGCTTGGCACTGGTGAGGCCACAGTTTAAGCACTGTGTTCAGTTTTGGGTGCCACCATATTAGAAAGACATTGAGGTGCTGGAGTGGGTCCAGAAAAGGGCAATGAAGCTGGTGAAGGCTCTAGAGAACATCTTATGAATAGCAGCTGAGGGAACTGGGATTGTTTAGTTTGGAGAAGAGGAGGTTGAGGGAAGACCTTATCGCTCTCTAGAAGTTCCTGAAAGGACCAGCAATGGGATGAGAGGAAATGGGGTCAACTTGCACCAGGGGAGGTTTGGTTTGTATATTAGGAAAAATTTCTTTACTGAAAGAGTGGTGAAATGTTGAAATAGGCTGCCCAGGGAAGTGGTGGAATCACCATCTCTGGAGACGCTCCAAAAACATGTAGGCATGGCACTTCAGGACACGGTTTAGTGGTCATGGTAGTGTTGGGTTGACAGTTTTACTTGATGATCTTAAAGGCCTTTTCCAACCCTTACAATTCTTGAAATATATGTAACTGCAAAGTATTTTATTGAGCCTCTATACTTTTCACACAGGTGTTGTGCAGTTCAGTTTCTTACCAGTGTTGTCTGCATGTGCCTATTTCTTATTGGTTAGCCAGAAGAAAATGACTGGAAAAGTAATTTTAAAAAAATATCTTAGGCTAGTTGTGCCCTTCCTTTCACAGCATTGCTGGACAAATGTGGAAGAGAGAATAAATGCCTGACAACTGAGAAGCAGACAGTAAATGATTGTCAAATAAGAAGTCAAAGGCAAAGAATCCTTGGCACTTATTATTCCCTATTACAACGGTTAAATGGTTATGTGCATCTAGGACCATACAATATGAACATTCAAAATGCACTTACAAGGACTACTCTTGGTTTTCTGGAACACAGCCTCCTCCTTCTTGATTGCTCATCCACTTTTCTCCATCCTCTAAGGACACTTTTCCAAGTTTCTCTGTTCCTCTCTGCCATCTCCTGTTGACCCATGCTTTGGTACTTCATGTGGGTCTCTTCCTTCTAGCACCCAGAAATGTTTTTTGTTCTTCCTTTGAGATCCAAGCTCAATACTTGGAAGGGGCTTATAAAAACCCAAGAATAGGCCTTAAGAGGACATTGCCAACAGCTTCACAGCAGAACCAAAAATCTTTCTTTCTGCCCATCCTAGCACATGCTACAGCTGGGAGTAGGAATAGATATATTTACAAATTGTGAAAAAAGCAAAGGTGATGTTCTGAAAATAAAATCAGAGATGTAAGAGTTGTGGCAGTGGAAGTTGCCTATTACACATGATCAGTGAAAAGGGAATTTCCACCATCAGAAAGAAATACAAAACTGGGCCAACTGGGCCAACTCCCCAGCTACTCACAACAGATACAGGGCCTGTGTTACCACAGGAGCTGTTACTAATATTGCAAAACCCTTGTGATGGTTTATGAAAAAGGGAAACCCAGAATTTACCAGAGTAAAAATACCCTCTTGAGACCATTTCCATTTTAGCCTATCCCCATTTCTAACCTCTGAGGGAAGATTTTAGAAACAAATGTACTTAACAGACTGCAGGAAGTCTTGATACCAGAGCACAAATACTACCTAGGAAAGGAAAACATTTCAGCCTCCTGCAACTGAAAACTGGTAATGGAGTGAAGGCAGCTCGGGTTGAAAGGAGTCATTACAATAATAAATTCTTTCATTGAGCCCCCCCCAAAAACCACAAAAACACCGGATGAGGAAACCTAGAATGACATCTTCTCTCAGTTGTCTGAGCAAGGTTACACACAACTGCTGCATTACTGTAGCATATACTAGGCAGTGCTAATGCAGGCACAAGGAGCACTGTGGACTACAGCCCATTAGTCCTCACCTGGGCTGAAATGCAGGCTAGCAAAATGGCAAAAGAGTTGCAGGATATATAGCTAATTTAAATTTGGGATGAATTTCCTAACAGACAAACATAGAGTAATGAGTTTTTAAAATTACTTTTTTTTCTTTGGTTTTCAGCAGAAGTTGATTAGTGGGAAGATGTCTCCTGGTAAGTTTATGGTTGAATTGAGTGAGATTCTTGAGATACCAAGAAACTAGGCTTGATGACTCACAAAATACGTTTTAAGTTAATGGATATAGCCCATACATGTTGACAAGCCATGGCATATAAATAGATAAATGCTTCTGGCTGATGTATGAAGCCATGGCAAACCTGACAGTGAGCTGTCTTGAACGCTCCTTCATTTGGGTGTAGGATGTTCTGTGAAAACCTGAAAGAACTGCCAGTGTGTCTGCTGTAAAATGTGGGAGCTGCAGCTTCATTAGCCTCCTTCGGGGTTAACATGAGTTGTTATATGGAGAGGTGGCAATCGGAAACTTCAGATCCAAAGGCCAAACTCTTCCTCTTTCAGGCCAAACAAGACCCTTTATGCAGTGAGAACAGCAGGGGCTGGGAGAATGCAGGCGCCAGGCTAAAAGCAGGCTAAACTGAAGATGCTTGGGGCTGAGGATGACTGGCTGCAGGTGAGTGTGTTGGAGCATGAAGCGTGAGGAAGGCATGACCTCGAGAAGGAGCGGAGAGAGTTTCGTGGACTTAGCGTTGCAGGAGTGATAATCAGTTGTGACTCTTGGCACGCTATAGGAGGCACTCTCTTTTGCTTTGCTCAGGAAAGCAATCTTTGTGTACAGCACTGTAGTAAGACAAGACTAGACTGAGAATTCATCTACTTGGTGTCATGTAGAAATCTTATTCTTTAGGAACATTGCTGAGACTCTTCACACCGAGTGACTAAGCCCATTCAGGTGAAATCATGGAATCATAGAATGGCCTAGGCTGGAAGGGACCTTAGAGATCATCTAGTCCAACCTCCCTGTTGTGGGCAGGGACGCCTCTCAACTAGATCAGGCTACTCAAGGCTCCATCCAACTTGGCCTTGAACACCTCCAGGGAGGGAGCAGCCACAACATCTCTGGGCAATTTA
>NW_009735215.1:0-12203 GCF_000703405.1 Apaloderma vittatum | reverse complement strand
CCAAAGTCTTGCCGCCCTCGTACTGAAGAATTTCTCCCTAAGGTCCAATCTAAATCTATTCTCCTTCAACTTAAACCCATTTCCCCTTGTCCTATCAGTGGACACTCTTGTAAAAAGTCCCTCCCCAGCCTTCCTGTAGGTTCCCTTCAGGTATTGGAAGGCAGCTATTAGGTCCCCCGGAAATCTTCTCTTTACCAGACTGAACAGTCTCAGCTCCCGCAGCCTGTCCTCATAGCAGAGGTGCTCCAGCCTCTGGATCATCCTTGTGGCCCTCCTCTGAACATGCTCCAACAGATCCACGTCCCTTTTATGGTGGGGGCACCAAAACTGGACGCAGTATTCGAGGTGGGGTCTCACAAGAGCAGAGTTAAGGGGGAGAATCACCTCTCTTGACCTGCTAACCACGCTTCTCTTGATATATCCCAGGATGTGGTTGGCCTTCTGGGCTGCATGAGCATACTGCCGGCTCACGTTAAGCTTTTCGTCTATCGACACTCCTAAATGAAATGAGGCAACAGTGTTTTCCATGCACACCTAGATGGTAAAACTGTCTTTTTTTGTTGACTTTGTTTCCTTGCTAGAGATGAACATTTAAAAACTGCAATGCATACTGTGTGCAGATGCTGGGACAGGGAAGATTTTTCCGTGTTGTATTCATGGGGCTTCTACACTGTTTCTCTCTTCCAAGGACAGTAGTATTGCAGGAAATTCATGGCTTAGGAAGGCTCACCTGAGAACCAAACATATTTCTAATTACTTTACTGCATGCAGAATAATTATAGAAAAAGAAGGATGAAAGCCCAAATGAAGTACAGAGGACCTTGAAAAATGCTACCAGGTCAGATACTTCTGCCATGTCCTCCTCCTTTCCTATTGACCTGCCCTTTCATCTCAGTATTAAGTGCCCACTTACTTTATATAGCTTTTTATCCTAACCTACTCTCCTAATTCACAAAGCTGCTTGAACTTGTTTATATTTGTTAACTACCTGCAACAGGAGGCTAAAGCCTTCATTCCTTATAGCTGAGTAAGCTTTCTGGACTCTGCTTGCATTGCTTCAAGCAGCCAGGCAATGGTCATCTGCCCCAAAGTTCCTAACTCGGCTTCTTTAGCTGGAAACTCAATAGGCTCAATCAGTTTTGGGAATAAGGGAGGGTGAAGAAGAATAGTCACTAAGACATGGTCTAGAAGGGAGAGCACATATCTTCTATCAGTAAACACAAAAAGGGAGAATTCTGCTTCATTTATCTGCAGACTGAGAAAGCTGCTTCATATTCTTTCTCTTCGGCAGAAAATGACAGCATACAAAGCGATTGCATTATTAATTCAGATGAATAGTAGCACACATCCTTGAATGATATAATTATTTCATTAAAGTGAAGGATCACTTTAAAACTTCATTGAAATATAACCACCAGAAAATAATATGATTACACTGACATTTGATTTAATTAAAATCTGTAAGTTAAGAATATTAAAGTGTTAGCTCTAGAAGGTCTCTGAATGCACCATCACCTGGTACCTTACCCCTCTATGCGCGATGCCTCTCAGAGAGCTAGGGCTAGCAGATGAGCATGAGGAGTTCTTGGGGTCTCAACTCAGTAGAAGCTCAGTGATGCCAGCAATAAAGGTGTCCTGCACACAGTCACTCAAAACATCCTCGAATTAGTCAAGTAGGGTTTCCACATTATCAAAATAAGTATTACTCATTCAGTTCAGTCTCGAGAGTTGAAGAACTAAATTGATGCTCTGAACTGCAAGAAACAATGGCCCTGAGCCAAAGCCCACTGAAACCAAGACAAAGATCCCCCGCTGACTTCAATAGCTTGCTGGATCTCACCCAATGTGAGTAAATGCCATTTTTTTTTCTAAAATGAATTTGTTTTTGTTTTTATCCGCGGCAGTTTTGCACAAAATTTTTCATTGTGGCTACCTTTATTTGTACACTGCTGTTCTCTGACATGCAATTTCAGACTTGTACTGTTTCAAATACTTTATAACTTTGTATTATTAGGATAGTTTTCTCCGTGGTTTCAAAGTGAATTGACCTAGTTAAAATGAAAAGTTGCCAGCATAAATTAGACTAGGTTGGTCTAGTGATCTTAAAAAGTGCTGTAATAGGCTGCGTTTGTCTTAATTTCTGACAGTAAGAATGGCTGGGTGAAATGACAGCTATTAGAGCACTTGGTTTACACTGTTATAATTACAGGTCAATGGTATCCTATTAGGGTGCAACAAGACCAAATGATCAGTTAATTCAACTAGAAATATAAAAATTCCATTGCTTTATTTTGAGCTATAAGACTTCACATTCCATTTGAAATGCATATGAGTCTAGTTAGTAATAAAGTAATACCGTTTACTGACGAGGATATTTCTACCTTCTTAAGATCATCTATACTGTAAACTCTCAAGCCTGAGGTAAAAAGAGTATCTTATCCTGGATTTTTGGAATTGCAAGAAATGGATATCTTGCTCTCCATCTTAGTACAGGCTCGTTATCTGGGTAAGAACACAGCAGACATAGAAAGGGCGATGCGGTTTACCAGTCTCACGTACCAGAAAACATCTTGAGAGTGACTCTTTCTAGGCACAGTGTAATTTGAGGCTGAGCTGCTGTTGAAATAACAGCTGGCTCATTCTTCTTAAGCTTGCCCTTAAACCTGAGTTGTTTATTTTTTTTGTACAGTGAAAAGTGGGCTTCTTAAGAGGGATATTTTCCTCCTGTCAGTTCTATTGCTTTTGTAAATGCCTCTCACCACCACTGAAAAAGGACAAGAGGATAACGGTTATTCATCCTGAGTGGAGCCCAGAAGCACTTCACCTTGGGAACTACATCACTCTTTGCAGCCAGAATCCTTGCACATGTCGAAATGAGGTCTATTAATAATAATACATAGGTAATAATTAGCAAATAATGGATGTTGACATTGCCATTTGCTGCTGTGTGTAGCTCTGCTATGTGCATGGTAAAGTGAGTGGCTGGCTCCGCTGGCAAAAGCTGTATTGCTTTTTGGCTTGCTGATATCCAGCTGTCCATCACTCCATTACGTAATGCACGGGTATCTAAAGATTCTTACACTAAGCTGTGGGATATCAACACTTCTCCTATATGTGGGAGCACTTCCCCACAACTCTGTATCAGATCATAACTCTTTCTTCTCAGTCAATTTTTAACACGGCTTCAGACCAAAGGGACTCTATTTTGGATCCATTTTTCAGTGTGGAAACTTATTTTTCTAAACCTATTTTCTGCTCCTTTCTGCATTTTGCTGTTTGTTACTACGAATTCAATCTATCTGTCAAAAAAATGCATCTGGGAATGGTTTTTGCATTGATTGTAGAATGGTTTCGGTTTTTTTTTGGGCTACGGCTACATTATGGCTGTCATCTTAAAGGTATTGCAAGACTTCAAACTTGCTGTTTTCTTCCTTCTTTGTGCACAGTCAGTCGCTATTTTGAAAAAAGAGGAGGGAGAAAGGAATGGTCTGACTGAGGATAGAAAGACTTGAGGCAATGAACAGGGAACCTTTTTTCTCTCCTTTTTTTTTTTTTTTGAGAAACCCGTCTTGTGTTTGTACCACTTCCAAGTAGCTGCAGCAGAAACTTTCTACTTCCCTGTCAGGTCTGCATCATCTTAGGTTTGTACCTTGTATTTTTCACCAGTTTATGCTCCTGGGATATCTCTCTCTGAATGCCATGTAGTCCTTACAATCAGAGAGAAGTGCCTTATAGCATCCAACACTATGTAGCAGTGGTTGCTACCCAGTGCCATGTAAGATTATGAGCTTCCCTTGGCTTTCAGTAGGACTGCTTTGTTTCCATCTCCATATCCCAGCAGTATTATTTATTCTCACCACATCCTGGCCCTTGTGTTCAAAAAACAGCTTTATTTCTACATTTGGGTACACGTTGCCTTTTCTTCCATATTCGAAAGCCTAGTAAATCCAAGTCTTCTATCCTAAAACATAAAGACACCTGGAGTATGCTCACAGTGTGGTTTCTCAAGGCTGGGCTAGCTGGAAGAGAAAGCATTACAGGAAACGGGCATGAGAGCACAAATACATATTTTAATGATCAGACTTGAAACTGACTGAGGGCCAGGCAAATATGTGCTAACATAAGGCAAGTTGTGCTAGTAAAAAATCTAGCCTAGTTGAAAATAGAGCTGCTTGAAAGTTATTTAACAATGCACGGCACACTGCAGTGGTTCAGAACAGGTGGGAAGGAGCATCTTGGATAATAAAAGCTGTGGTGGAGTTTAGGTAGGTGTGAGATGTTTGTCTGCACTGAATAGCATTAGTGGCTTGTGAAGGCCAAGTGAATAATAAATCACAGACTTTAACAGACTTTACTGTTTACTAAGTCCTTACATTTAGATGTACACAGTGAACCGGATTGCCAGAATGCATCTTGAGTTGGTGAACTGGTATTCCTTTGCTGAAGGAGGTAGCTTGATTTATGTGATAAGCAGTATGTACACTTAGAGAAAATCAAGGAAGTTTCCTCATGCAGGGCCTTACATGCCTCAGTGCCTGCATGCACACTCTCTTTTGCACTATTGCCAGAAAGAAATTCTTGGCTCTGATCCTCAGATTTCCTGAAAAAGGTATAACAGATGGTTGGAGATATTCCTCTTAAGCGTGAAGAAAACCCACTATCTAGTATCTTCACTGAAGACATCTTACACTTACTGAATCTCCAGTCCATCGGGCTTCTTTCTTAACTTGTGACATAGAAATCACTGTTCATATTCCAGCAAACCTAAAGCTTTCTTGTCCATAGCCTCTCAGGATCCATTTAGATAGCAAAGGCTAGCTAGATGCAAGCACTCGTATCCCTGCTACATTTTGTGCTTGAATGGTTTAGCGCTACAAAACTTAAGTCTGAGACAAGTGCTTGGAAACTCTGCCCAAGGGATGAAACCTACATTCAACCTCCTGTATTCTCCATTCACCTTCTTTGATTCATCATCTCTCCTGAAAATTTCTTTGCCAGATAGTTCACTACCTCACCTGTGGTAGACAACCCTGTCCAGGGTTTAAACAACAGGAGTTGTGACTCTGCTATACCTCATGCTGCCCATGCCAGCCAGCTTTGCAGATATGCCTGCCCTGTATTTTTATCTAAGCTGTGTATCCACACCATCAAGACTGTCTCACAACCTTGGGTAGTTGGTAGACTAGTTTTATTGAAGGGCTGAGGGTCACCCAGTGGGCACACTCCCAGACCATCACTCAAGTGAGAAGGAAAGGTTACTCATCTACCACCACTGACCTTCTATTCTCTGTTTTAGTCCCTGCTGAATTTTCAGGAAGCCAGGAGATATGCTTGACCCCCCCTTTTTGGTTTTGTATGCAACCCTGGTAGCGGTGGTGGTAGTAGTAAAACATGGTAACGATAAAACATGGGAGAACAGGTGGATGGAGATGCCACTGGGGCAAATATTCCCTGACTAACAGTGTGTGTGACTGTAGATGGAGACAGCACATCTGAAAGAAAGTTGACTAAAGGTTAAATAATCTTCATAATGGATGCCATGAGGCTCTCTAAAGTTGCTACAACAGACTGAGTGAGTAGCGTTGTCGCACAGTTCTTTTAACAGCCCTACACATTTTCCATTATTGAGAATGGTTTGTTTTACAGATCAGATGCCCCATTAGTATTGTTATGATTTCCTGACATTCTGACATCAGTTGCATTTTATCCCTTGTGATTTCTAGAGTACATCTAGAGTTGATTTTTTTTTCCAGTTCAGCAATAGCGTAATCCCCTTCCCATCTGATTACAAAACGAGAAAATTGAGATTGCTGGGGGGACATTAGTTAATAAAGACATTGCCTGTAGTTCCCAGACAATTGGTGCATTTTTCAATCTTTATTTAATGGACTGTTATTTCTTAAATTGAAATATCCACACTATAGCTATTGAGAAATTCTCAGTGTGTTACAGATAAGTTCACACTGAAGGAAAAAAAAAACCCAACAGGAAATGCTTACTACTTTAAATGAAGATGGAAAATCCCTATTAGGCAACTTCATCTTTTTTGTTTGCCTTAACTGAAATCTAAAACCTGATTCTCCACTTAAACTGGTTTTATATTTGTCGCATTGACTTCAGTGGAATTAATCCTAATTTACATTGGTATGAGAAGAATTGGACCACTGAGGTCTCATTATTCCAGACTGTAACCAATGACCTGGTAGAGCTTTTTATTCTCTCTCTAAGGAGGATGCTGTAAGGTTTGGGAGGTTGTTCACAGCAGACAGGAAGATGGGATAAAACAAAGCAAAAATAAAATGCTTCAGACTGCTTCATTCCAAGGGGCTCATCCTCACAGGCCACATGGGACAACTTTGTATTTCCATTATGCCACTCCAGTGTGCTTGGAGTTGCATTCCCCAGGCATCTTCTCCAGAGTGCTACGACAGTTCACTGACAGCGTCCAGCTGCATGACACACTTCTGACAACAATCAGTTCTAGTTCTTAGTCTCTGGCAACATCCCTTTCCTCTCCTCCTCCCTTTTCTTTTAACACGTAGGGAGAATAACCATGTTTTTAAATCAAGTGGCTGCTCTGTAGAAGAAATTAATGGTGAGCAAAGCAGAGAGCAAGCGAGCGCTGACAGGGACACATAGACATTCAGCCAGAGCATCCTTTTTTTCCATTTGCAGTTTAATGTACTGCCTAATAAAGACTCTGGAACAATAAGTGGTTTGGTATATTATATATTTATGTATAAATTGTAGCTGGGTTACTCAACCTCAGTGATAGCAAGCAGCAGCTGTGTCTCGGTCTCTGTCTCAGTTGATTTCCACCCTTGAGCATCATGCTGCTTATATTCACTGTGCTCTGTTGCGCTGTGCCTTTCTCTTCAGAGTCGCACCCCACTCTGTCTCCTCATCCTCTTGTGGCTTCCAAACTGCCTTGATAAAATCTTACTCGTTTTCTGCCCCTGATTCTGTCTGGCCAAAATTAGGATGTTTCATCTCATCTCCGTATCTCCTACAGAAGTAATTCAGCCCTGTCCTCCTGCCCTGGCAGATGTCATCATCTGCCCAGAAGACCTTTTCATTCTGTGTCCTTACAAACAATTTGAAGGCAGCTCAGAAAGTCATTGCTCTAATTTGACAGTGTTTCATACAGACAGTGCTCAGGTTTGAGGCAGTGCAGACTATGTCTAGCTCTAACAACATACGTTTGGACTTCCACCTCTCCTTCAAAATCAATGATAGAAGCCCGAATAGGAATTCAAAGCCTAAATGTTTCATTGGCGCTGAGCTTTGGTCCTATAACAACACTCAGAATGAACTTAACCTTCCTTAATCCTTCCACCAAGCCGATGTCTGTCCTTTCACTGTGGACTGCAAACAAAGAATTCGCATTTACAAATGATCCATCGTACAGGGAAAAAAAAAAAAATCTCTCTGAGCTCCTGAGTTCTCTAACACAAAGCATTAGAACCTTTGCTGAGAGGATAAAACTTCATTCTTGATTGAGAAAGCTGAACAAAAAAGCATTTGATCTGATTGACACAGCTATTCCACTTGTATTGGGTACTATGTTTAATCAATAAGCTTAGTCCTTTGGAATACTAATGCTTATCTTGAACTTGCTGCTCCTCAAAATACTGTTTGCTATAGATTTATTTAATATGATGGACAAATAATAACGCCACCAAGAAAGCCTGAAAGTCACAGAGTATGAACAGTGGGGCTGTTCTTTGGGAGCTTGGGTAGGGTGGCTTAAAGGTAATCACTCCACCCTTCTTGTCTTAACATTTTTGTTAAATAGGTTATATTTTCTTGGAAATGGTGGCTGAAGTGGCCACAGATTTCCAGTGTGGTAGTATGTAGTGACCAGGACTGTTGCGGACTCTAATTTGGAGGTCTCGGAGTACAAACCAGTAAGCAGTCATTCTGCTTCAGTTTGGTGACATGAAATAAATGTCAGTAGTTATGGAAAACTGACCTCTTCATGCACTTTGCAGCTGTTAATGAAGATTAAAAAAAATAATATCTGCAAGTATCGGAATACTAAAATACGAATCAGGTACTTTTTTTTTTTTTTGAATGCTATCGCTCAGCTCAATAATACCCTTCCATACAAAAAATAAGCTGCAGGAGGTATAATTATTTATGTTACCATTGGAACGAGGAGTAGCCTGTCTGGATCATCTCTCTAAACCTCCACAGACTCTCACTGAAGATATAATCAGTGAAGATGGAGGAATTGGGGATAATATGCTACTGAATTTGGGGAAGGTTGTTAAAATTTAAGGGAGTCCTTAGTCAGGTTTCCTTTAACGTTTCATTTAAAGCTGGTCATGATGAGCGTTATTGGTGGAAGTGATGAAAAAATTAGTCGTCTGGGAAGTTAGATTATAAAATTGTCTGGCAAGAGACTACACCTTTGTGTAAACTGTTAGACAGTTAGAAAAAAAACATTGTGGTTTTTCAGAAAATGTCCCACATGTCTTAAAAGAGGCATAGGATTTTTTAAAAAAACCCCACGTCATAGATAAACAAGGTGCTTTGAACAAGATATGGAAGCTGCAGAAATTATGTTTGTCTTGGCTGGTTATTGCTGCATTCATGAATATTTTTTCTACCAGTTTTTAAATGAATAATGCTAATGTAGTTTCTCAACAGATATCAGTGATGATTTTAGAAGGCTGAGACATTTACTGAATATTTTATGTAATTTAAAAGGACTTTCTTTTACTTAGTGACAAAGGCTATTGCCATTTACATAATTATATATATATATATAAAAGAATCTCAAAATACATCTGAGGTGATCCTACACTTAAAACACAGAGTTTGGAAAACAAATAAGAATTTGACTAATTTTTAATAGCACCTGTGAGGGAGGTAGTGGCATGCTTTAAGAAATACAAAATTGTAGATGTACATAATTTTTTACAGTTGGTGCAGAGAGGCAGATGAGAATATTGTATTTGTTTGTTCATAATAAAGTTGTTACCTGCTTCACACATAGCCCTTGTGGAATTGAGTATTTCTCAATAGTATTAGAAACACCTGTTTCAACATAAACAAGCACACGCTCAATAAAAAACAGTTTATAAGCACTATATTCTTAAAAAATATTCATCAAATAAATAAGGTCTACAGAATACATGCTTGCATATGTACTGTGAGTCCCCCCTAGGAATTTCTGAACCTGTTACTTGATTTGAAAAAACCACAAGAGGTGGAGGAATGACAGTCTCAAAAATTGTGTATGCTTTCATGTTTCAGGAAAGAGAGACGGCCGAGTAAAAGAAATATGTTAATATTGGCACCTCCACTGAGAGAATTATAGCAATATTATTGTGGAACACCTAAGAATCCACAAAGGGGAGAAATATTGTGAATACTTCAGCCGCAGTGCAAGTCTCAATCAGATAAAATAAACCTTCATTAATGCTACTTCTCCTAGAACTATTTTTATTTTTTTAATACATCCATTTCTTTCTACGTGCAGATTCGGGGCACTCTGGAGTATTAAGCTCTTTGAACACTGTATCTGAAGAAAGACTAGAATCAGGATGTGAAGGAAGGGGCTGGGTTTTTTACCTAGGGACCCTGCCTCCAGTTAAAGCCTTATTTTATTTCACTGTTGTGTCAAACTGGCACGGTGTGTGCACCCTGCCGACCTCGCTGACGAGCTGCAGATAGAAAGTGTTCATTTATCGCCTAGACACGCTCTGAGGGGCAACTCACACTTCTGCTGAGAAAACGCCACATGCTGGGCTAAGTTCATTTGTACTCGAACTCCATTAAAGCTAATGGGCTTTCCCTGGGGATGGAGATGGTTCCTTGAAGCTAGGAGGAAATGAAAGAAGACATCACTTAAGGGAGCCGAGATATGACTGAAATGAAATACAAAACCATTTATTCCTGGGTCAGGAGCTGGTTTTCCTTTTTCAGCTTATCTCTTGGCCTGGAAAGAATTTTATAGCATAGGATAGCTGTACACTTATCTAGGCTGGATAATAAACCATGCACTGGGAAACATTTGCTTCCAGACTGGGTGGCTTCCTCCAGCCCACCGCTTCCATCTCATTCTTGCTAATCTGTCTATTGGTTAAAAACAGCCTTATTTTTTTTTCCTTTCTTGCCCTAACTGAAGCTTTTTTTTTCTTTTTAAGAAAAAAAAAATCCAGTATTTTCTTGGTTCTTAACCTAAACTTAGTAGTGATGTATGTATTAATAATTAACTGAAATTTTTCTGATAGCTGGCTCTTGCTACAGTGTATTTGATAGTGGGCCATCAGCTGAGAGTGCAGGCAGTGCTGGTCTTCAAGGGTGCTCGTGTTGTAGGGTTGCAAGACTCCAGATTACTCTCCTATCTTTTTATTATGCCTTAGTACTTTCTCAGTCCTCCCAGAATTTGTGCTATCCCCAGTCTGCCAGAGCACCCATATCAGGAAATCCAGCAGCATCACAGAGCACCTGTGGCCAGCGCTGGCATTGAGATTCATTTGGTCTCCCTAAATCGGCCAAGCTTTTTGGCTTCTCCATGAAGAGTCATGACATCTTGGTGTGTCTCCAAAACGCCATCTCCTAGGCCATGCAACACAGAAATTAGGAGTGGGAAATGAGTTTGGTATTAGAGCCAGACATCAAGACAGGGCTCTGAAAACTATCCTTTTCAAACTTCTGTGAATTGGAGACTTTTAGAAGTGATGCCTTGCTTTGTATGTTGAGTCAACATGAGCTGATCCACCTTAGATGATACCCAGTGTACAGTGTATCTTTCTCTATACCATGGGTGTAAGGAAGTGTGATTTTTCAATTCGGACTATATATATAGATTAGTGTGTATAGTTGCCTCACTCAGTCTTTGCTGCTGGACAAAGTGATGGCCGTGACATTTCCTTAGGCACCTCCTACCAAATTCAGTTAGAGATGTGAACATTCAACTGAAAAACGCACCTCACAGCTTCAGACTGGTTGGCATCAAGAGGAGACAAAAATAATATCAAGATCAGTGGTCATTCATGAAGGACTTTTACAGGAATTTGTTACAGTTTACGGTCTCTTCTTATATAGAGCCTATGACCCAGGCCTGAGAGGGATGTATGATTAATGGCACCAGCTTGAAGCTCCTCCTAAACTCCCCCAAAAATCACTGTATGGAAATGATGACGACCTGAGGATATTTCGCTGGGCAATGTGACATCAGGAGATGGCAAGTTTCTTCCTTGAAGACTATGACAACAGGGAAGTGCTGAACGAAGGAGCTGTGTGTTGCAAGGGCATGTTAACCCTTTTAAAATAGGCAGCCCACACCTCCTTCAGAAACACTGCTGGGAAAGGTCTGTCATTCAGAGGAAAACAGGAGAAGGTAAGAACTTTCCCCTCCTTATCTATTTTGATATTCTCCTGAGAACCAAGGAGCTAATTCTCCCATGAAGCAAGAGACCTTGGTGAAATTTGGTTCCTTGTAAACTTAAAGAACAACAGTGCTTCCCTCCCACTGAACACAGTGCTGTGTCCAGCCGTGGTAAGAGTAGGAAGGGCTCAGAAAAGGAGGGTCAAAGCACTAAGAGAAGGTTGTGATGAAGGAAGCACCTAGGGCATAACTACATGGGGCTCACTGCTGGTGGTGGTGAGTACCTCCACTCTCATCTAGGACTAGTCCTGAAACCTGTATAAGAAGATTACCCAGGGCTGTTACTATGCACACTGAGGAAATGAAGGACTAGGGCAGGAGCACAGGCTCTCCTCTGAAATGCCAAATGCACCCTGTAGGTAGAGGGGCACTAAGCTCAACCCCATTGCTCCTGTTCCCACCCATGAGGCTAACCGAGGCAGCACCATCATAGAATCATACAGCCACAGAATGGTTTAGGTTGGAGAAGACTTCAAAGATCAACCCCTCTGCCATGGGCAGGGACACCTCCCACTAGACCAGGTTGCTCAAGGCCTTGTCCAACCTGGCCTTGAACACCTCCAGGGATGGGGCATCCACAGCTTCTCTGCGCAACCTGTTCCAGTGCCTCACTGTAAGAAATGTCTTCCTTGTGTCCAACCAAAATCCACCTTCTTTCATCTTAAAACCACTGCCTCTTGTCCTGTCACAACAGATAAAAAAGTCCCTCTCTCTCTTACAAGTATTGAAATAGGCCTTTAAGTATCGAAAGGCCGCTCTGAGGTCTCCTGGGAGCCTCCTCTTCTCCAGGCTGAACAAACCC
>NW_009735214.1:720-935 GCF_000703405.1 Apaloderma vittatum | reverse complement strand
CCCCCTCCCCCGAGTTCCCCCAGGACCACCCGGTGGTGTTGAGCACCCCTGGGTGCCCCAGGCTGAGCTCTCTCTGGGGGTAGGTTTCAGGAGAAGGGTAACCTGGAGGTGCTGCTCTTCACCATCCAGTCGCGGATGCGAGCCAACAACCAACGCGTCTACACCCCCCACGAGGGACGGCTGGGCTCCGACATCAACCGGGTACACGGCCCCTC
>NW_009735214.1:0-664 GCF_000703405.1 Apaloderma vittatum | reverse complement strand
GGGCAGGTCAGGTCCATTCAAGGGCAGTTCAGGTCCATCCTGGGTTGGGTTGGGTCCACCTGGAGGGCAGTTCTGGTCCAAGGGCAGTTCAGGTCCATCTGCTGGAGCGAGATGGGTCCATTCTAGGGCAGGGCAGGTCTTAGAGCAGGTTGGGTCTGTCTCGTGGGGCAGGTTGGGTCCATTCCAGGGCAGTTCAGGTCCATCTCAGGGCAATTTGGGTCCCGGGACCTACTTGGTCCATTCGAAGGCAAGTCAGGTTCGTCTCCTGGGTCTGTTCCAGGGCAAGTCAGGTCCATTCTAGGTCAGATTGGGCTCCATTCAGATTGGGTCCATCTGAAAGGCAGTTCAGTTCCCTCTCCTGAAGCGAGTTGGTTCCATCTTGTGGGGCAGGTTGGATCCATCCTGGAGCAGGTTGGGTCCTGGGGCTTCTTGGGTCCATTTCAAGGCAGATTGGGTCCATCCCCTGAGACACTCCAAGTCTTGGGGCAGTTCGGATCCATCTCGGGGTGGGTTCCTCCAGCCCTACCAGGGTTCACCAGGAGAACAAGACACGGGTGGGTGGTAGGACGCGGGTGTCACTCCCATCCGGCGTCGCCTTCCCTCCCAGGCCTGGGAGCAGCTGGAGAAAGCGGAACACGAGCGGGAGCTGGCGCTGCGCAACGAG
>NW_009735213.1:43826-49478 GCF_000703405.1 Apaloderma vittatum | reverse complement strand
GCAACCCACCTCACACAGCTTCCAGAAACACCCCCAGAACTCTGCAGGCCCAGCACCTACCCCAGCTCTTGGGTGCAAAACACCCTGAAGGAACATCCCTGATGTCCCAGTCACCACCTCTAACCCAGGGGCAGGGACCTGCCCGCTGCACCCGTGGTCAGAGCAGCACTGGTGACCGCTGAGGAGCAGCAAGGCAGAAAAAGTCACCGCTTCCAGGCTAGAGGCACATGAAAAGAAATATTATTTCAGCGTTTGTGGATAAGAGTTTTAACCATGTTGGACGTTTTTGACAGGAGCTCAGTGGAGCCCTGCGTGCGATGCAATCGCATCAGCCAAATTTCAGAGAGCTGCACAGACGCGCTAAAAAACACGTCCGGTAGCACTGTGACCGCCAGAGTGGGGCCTGGGGGAGTGCAGAGTTCCGCCCTTGGGAAAAAATCGCCTTTCTTCACTTTATCTAATACATCGGCCCTCACCGCAGCCACCGCGGTCTGTCCACTGCGGCGCTTCCGAAACCCAGCGCAGACCTTCTCGGCAGTAGCCTCCAAGAGAATTATTTCTACACGCTGCCACAAATCTACGATTTCCAGACCTGCGCACGAAATCCTCCCACAGCGCAGCTCAGGGAAATTCCGTGTTATGTCCCAATAAAAGTTTCACTGGGGCCACAAAAGCTCTGATCATAAATCTCTCGGCCGTCTCAACAACCGCTTGAAAACAGTTTTCCTGCTGGGCTGATGACTCCTGATGGCAGCAGTTCCATCCCATCTCGGTAAATCGGGCTGATACGGGCACCGGCGCGATAACGAGCGTGCCACCCAGGAGAGCAGGGAGAAGAGCCCGGGAGGGAGCTGGCCTCAGGACGTGTCTCCCAAAAGGGCTTTTCTGTTATTAATTTCAATTAAAAGCTGAGGTGCTGTTGCAGGGGGATGCTCGCAAGCTCAGCCGAGGAGCGGTCCTGTCGCAAGCAGCAGAGCTGAAGCCCACAGCGATTTGTAGCTCTTTCGGGAGTATCTAAACCCATGAGGAAAGTTTCTTTGGTTTTTTTTTTTCTTTTGATTACAACACTGGAAGCTTGGCAAGGAAACGAGCTGCAGAATGAAAGCGCCGCGCTTATCCAGCACAGTCGTCGCGTTTTCGCTGGTTCCGCATGAAAAACTTAATTTGCATTCGTAATTGCACTTGAGGAAGACTGATCAAAATCCTCATTAAATGTTTTTTTATAGTTAAAAATGCGTCTTTCTGGCAGGTTTTCAGCCAGCCTGGCTGCAGTGCCCAGCCCAGTAAAATGTGCCTTTTCTAACCAACTTCCCAAACTCACACAGTTCCAGAGACCCTCTCTTTTTTTTTTTTCCTCTCTCATCTGGAGATGCACTTATGAGGAACTCATTAGCAAACTCCCACCTAATTTTCAAAGCCCTCAGGAGTCCAAGACACCCCCTAGAGCCCCCGGGCACCGAGGGAGCCACCTGCTACTGAAGAGCTTTGTCAGCTCTATGTAATATTAAACAAATTGTCGCTTAATACAACGTGAAGGAACCAATGCTGAAACTGAGACCCAGAGCTTCTCGTGTCTTACAAGGAGGACGTAACCTACCGGGCACCCAATTCAATTAGTCAGTCACTTATCCCCACAAATGGAAAGCAGCCACCAGCACATTGCCTATTAGCTGCTCTACCCTCCGCTCCAAACCAGGTAATTTAATTTTTCATCTATTTCATTTCGCAGACGACCAAAAGCCACTGGCTTACAAGAAGGGCTCCAGAAATGACCATTACAGCAACCTGTTGGAATACGCCGAGCGTGATTAAACACAATTAAAACACTCGGAGCCACATGAAGCTCTGTCGCGTGGTACTCGAAGTTTTTCTTGGGTGTTCTTCTCCTCCCTAGGTGAGGCTGGAGGCAGACACGGATGTTCCTGGGCACACGGGGTCACCACGTCGGGCTCAGGGACACCAGGCAGCACGTGGCCACAGGATGCTCAATGCTCTTCCTCATTTCTGTGGGGTTTTGGGGGTGTTCGAGGGCAGCGGGGCACAGACTGGTCCAGGGGCACCAAGGGGAGCGATGCGGGTCCTGCCAGCCTCCCTGCAGCAGCTCTCAAACAGCAGCCAAACGTTTTTACCTGCAACTCTTTCTTTTTGACCGAAAAATATAAAATCGTGAAAGGAACGTGACGAATTGGTGAAACGCACCGTCAGCAGCTTACCGCAGACGAGTGGTTTTCCATTCTGCCATACTCATATTGTAGACTGTGTGTGCAGAAAACGCAGATTTTTATTTTCTTTTCCCCCCAGGTGCTTTGCATAACCTGACTGACAAATGTATTCCAAATAAAGCTCAGCCCAAGCTATGTTCTTCCAACTTGGCTCTGCTTGTTCAATAGTAGATTCCAGGCAATTATGTATATTACTCTGTCACCCATACCCGTCAAATATCGCCCAAGCATTACTTGTAACAGCTTAAAACTCTAAATTAACTTATATGAGAAATATGTTGCTAAGGTCTCGGTCTTGGATGCCGAATGATACACAACTCCATTCTGTCCTTTCCCGGGACGCCGTAGCAGATGGATGACTAATTATCGTGCAATAACTTCTGACTCTCCGAGAAGAGCTGGCAGAGGCTCAGCAGAGGGACAAGCTACAGCAGACGGGGTTGTTTGCAAAACTTTCTTCCAGTGGACACCCCTTCAGCAAACATCCCACTCGCCCGGGAACCCTCAGCTTCCACCTGAGCCGCATCCTTCTGGCGCTGGCGTGGGGACCCGTGAGGGAATAAAATCAAATCTGTCTCCCCCAGCGATTACCTTCTATAATCCAACACTGAATAATAACCACTATTAAAATCTCACTTTCCCAAATAGTATTTTTTTAAAAAAATAATTTTACTTTTTCCCCTAAGATTCTCTCTCTCGGCTACAACATTTTTAATTATTAAAGCAAGTGGCACAGGGTAAGAACCCCATCACTTGGCAAAACCGGCGCAAGAGCTCGCTCCCCGAGTCGGAGAGAAAACTCTTCACATCGCCCAGCGCTCCCAAATAACGAGAGTCAGCTGCTGGACTTAGTCACCGAGGAGAATTATCCCGTCACCCAGAACAATGTCATTTGCTGAAATGCAGCAGATTACTAAGAAATGATCGTCAGACCAATTAATTTTATCGTTGCCTTTTCACACTGCCAGGCTCCTCTTTGGGGAATGCAATACAGCAGAAAACGATGCGTCAGCACTTCCTCCACCACTTGCACACTAGCCTGCATCGCTAGTTAAAAAAAATCATTATTTGGGGACTTCTGGAATCTGCTTTTTAGCAGAACAAGGTGACTTCTCCCACCGGGAGGTCTCACCAAGCAGGCTCTGCGTTCGCCCAGGGGTACAGGCAGAACGTGTTGCCGCAGGGCAAAAGCCAGAGACTGCGGGAAATCCTTGGCTCCTTCGTTTTCTCTCCATTCCCTTTGGACTAAAGCAAAAAATATTTATGGCTCTTTTCACTTCCAGAGCCCCCTGCAAAGACTTTTTTTTTTTTTTTTTTTGCTCCCAAGGCAGGAGCATGATGTCCCTCAGCAGTAATGTCACTTTAGCAAATTAAACGCAAGGTGCTGTCAAGCCTTCAGGTGATCTCCAAGCACTGCCAAGTGCTGCCCAGCCAAGGATCCCTTGTACTTCCCCCACCCCAAACACCATGGAACGACCACTTTCGTACTGGAATGGCGCCCATTTAATTAGCAAAAGGATTTGCAAGGGGACTGCTACTTATTGCCAAACCGCTCATTAGGTCCTCGGGGGGAAAAGAATAATTACTCCTGCAATCTACGGGGTGGCCTTTTTTGCAGGAGGAAAAAAAGAGCATTTTGTCACCCCAGCTGGAATGGGCGACCCAGGGCTGTTGGGGAGAGCTACTTATCCCACCTTGGATCCACAAAAGCCCCGGCAGCCTCGTTGTGCCTATTTGCATATGCTAAAGACCCCGTGTACTTTGCAAACCTCCCAGGAAAAAATAGCAACCGTGCTCCCGGAATTACGGAAAGGCCAAGAGCAGGGGGATGAAGGCAAGCAACTGTGAAAATGCAGGCTGGAAACAAGGATGGGGGGAAGCTTATCAGGCAGGAGCAGGTCTGCAGCAGGCACTTTAGCCATGGAAAAAGCTGCTTTTCAAGTCAGCCTCCCCGTGCAGCAGCAGCACACGGCCGAGCCCGGGGGAACACGGCTGCCTGCGCTCCCACCCAGCATCCACAGGGTTAGGGAGATGCCGAAATAGAAAGGTGGTCACCTCGGCGTGGGGAAAACCACGGAATAATTAAAAAGAAAATGCGCTGTGGTTGATCTTCCCAGTCCCGGGAAGCCAGAGTAACTCCGAGGGAGAGAAGACAAATGCAACCTGACAGCTCTCTGTTAAAATTAAGCTTGATTGGAATCACGTTGGAGCTTCGCCTCCTCTCTGACCCTCACACTTTGATTCTGCCAAATTCTTCCCCGTATCCCCAGGCCTCAGAAGGGCACTTCTGATCCTAAATGTTTCACCTTTGGAATCTGCTGGAGCAGACAAAGTATTGCGTTTCCAGAACAGTTTCCTCTTGACATTACCCCTGCAAACTCTGACTGCGGTGAAAATTCACTAATAGTAACCATTCGTGTACAAACTAGCATAAACAACCAAGAGGAAAAAAAGTCAAGGGAATTCTCTAAGCACAGCCTGTGCTGCTGGGGCTGAAAAGGGGCATTTTCTGCTCGAACAGGGCGTCCCACAGTGGCAGGAGGAGTGGCTGCAGCGAGGAAAAAGAAGTTGGAAGAGTGGCTGCCATCGTGTTTGGTTATTCAAGTTAAGCAGAAGATTATGCGTTTGCTTCAGCCTGGCACTTGTGTTGAAGACCAAAATCCATTTTTATCCCGCCCAAATTGCAGCCACCTGTGATGCCAGCGGAGCCGGTGCTGCTGGAGCACCCGCCAGGGGCTGAAGCCAGACTCTTCACAGCCTCACCAGAGCTCGGGTTTGCCATCATCTTCCCCGGCAGCTGGTAAAGAAGGTTTAGCTGGGATTTTCCTAAACTCACACCCCTCCGAGCCGCTGTTCATCAGTCTGTGCCGGCACGACGTACGTGAGGTCCCAACCTTGGCAGATCCCAAAGTCTCCCAGACAAAACCTGTTTTAACCAAGACTGCACAGACTGAGTTTCACCCCAGGGCATGTGCACAGACTGCAGTCTTCAAACCTGTGCATGAATATACCCATAAATACCCCAAACTTCCACGTCAGCCCCCTGGAGAGGCGCAGGATCCAGTCGATGCCACGGCAGGGAGCCGGCAATGCCGGAGCCGCGGATTTACCCAGCGTCTGACAGAGCAAACTCGCAAGCTGGAAGTTTTGACAGGAGCAGAAGGTGCAGGAAAAGCAGCAGCGAGCGTGCAAATTCCTGGAGCTGCCGCTCTGCACACACCTACGGGTTCTCTAGGATTTATTGCCGAGGGGGGGACGAAATTTGCTGCATCTCCCACCTACAGCACGGGGAGCTTCCCACTGGAAGGTGTGAGTAACCCTGGGAGTAAGATGAGCTCTTACACAGCTTTGTGGCTGTTGTCAAAACCCTTATTCTGCCGGAGGACCCGTGTGCGCAAGGACACGTGTGTGCGCGTACACGTGTGTGTTT
>NW_009735213.1:35528-43759 GCF_000703405.1 Apaloderma vittatum | reverse complement strand
CCTCCTGCTAAACCCCAGCCGGGGAGATGGGGCTCACGCTGCCCACAGGCTGGAGGCACCCATTCTGCTGAAGGAAAATGGGATTTCGGGCTTCGAGGAGGAAATACCGCGCTACAAATGCCGAGCACGCGTGTCGATACCCCACGCGCATCCTCACCCACACGTGTCCCCTCTTTTCATCCCCCCCTTCCTGTGCGATATGGGCAAGGACCCCACAGAAATAATGCAAAAAACAAGTGGAAACTGAGAGAATTTGGGAAAAGGATGAGACGTGGGAATATCTGCCAGCACTGACGCATTGGAGAGCAGGCTGTTTAGTCTGAACAGACTGAAAAAAAAAGGACAGAAAAAAAAGAAACACTTAGGAAAAATTGTGCTGGCTATTAAAGACGGACACAGCTGGATGCAGCTCTATAGATCAATCTGCAGAGGAAATAGGGAAAGCATTAATGCTGTAAACTATATCCCAATAAGTATAATGCAACTGTGCTCTGAATTGAGCAGATTAGGGTGGGATTACAGTGCAGGATTATAGGACTGCACCAAGTGCTCTCAATATATTTTGCCATCTAAAGATTAGATATTTAAAGCTTCGATGCATGAAACGAGCCTGACCAAGGGAACCTGGAAAAGCAGCTGTGGCAAAGGGGCTGTTCCCAAATTCCCCTGTGCCCTGGGAGCTCTGTAGGGGTGTAAACACTGCCCCAGACGAAGGGACGAGGGCTGAGGAGTGTGATGTGCCTGCTCAGCCCCTGCACGCCAACCAGGATCAGATGCTGAGAAAAGATCGTAAAGGAACTGAACAAAAAACAGCAGTAAAGGCTTCTCCCAGTCTCAGCTTTCTGCAGAATAAAAACACGCTGTGCTAGAGGTTAAATCGGCCCCTTCTTGTTTACCAGCCCCCAATGGCCCTGCCCGATGTCTAATAACATTTTGAACATGCTCACGCTCTCGGCATCTAAAACGTCCCGCGGCAGTGAGTTCCCCAATTTCATTACGAGACGCCTGGAAAGCATTTCCTGGGCTATAAACGTGATGTCCAGAAATTTCATTTGCATTCCCCTAGCTCCTGCATTACATGAAGGCAGCGAGTTCCTTGCTACAGGCTGCTCCTGATTTCGAGCACATCTGCTGTAAGCCCTGTCCATCAACTTCTTCCTAAGCTAAAAGCCTGTTGTCTCACCCGGTGCAGAGACAAGCCCAGAGACAAGCTCAGAGCCCTCTGCTTCCCTTAGCCCAGGCTACCACGTCCCTTTGGAACGGGATGGCCAGCACTAACTGCACGATTTGAAATACTGGCTCCCAGCAGTTTATAAAAACACCCAATATTTCACTGTTGCGTTTGGTAAAACGGTGTTTGCCCTTCTGTCTGCTTAACTCAGGGGCGGGGGGACTCTCCAGCAGGAGCGCTCCCTCTTTTTGCCCACGCTGGTCAGTGCCCTCAGCGGTGACCGCAAAGTCCCACAGCTCCTCAGGATTTGATCCTGTCACCCAAGTACCACAACTGCCTTGGTGAGGTGACCAAACCAGAGAGCCTTTCTAGGAAATTTCAGCACGTTGGATCTCTGCTATGAGGACAGGTTGCAGGAGCTGGGATTGTTCAGTCTGGAAAAGAGAAGACTTCAGGGGGACCTAAGAGCTGCCTTCCAATACCTGAAGGGAACCTACAGGGAGGCTGGGGAGGGACTTTTTACAAGAGTGTCCACTGATACGACAAGGGGAAATGGGTTTAAGTTGAAGGAGAATAGATTTAGATTGGACCTTAGGAAGAAATTCTTCAGTACGAGGGTGGCAAGACTTCGGAATAAATTGCCCAGAGAAGTTGTGGCTGGCCCCCCCCCGGCGGTGTTCACCCCTCCCTGGAGGTGTTCAAGGCCAGGTTGGACGGAGCCTTGAGTAGCCTCATCTAGTTGAGAGGTGTCCCTGCCCATGACAGGGAGGTTGGACTGGATGATCTCTGAGGTCCCTTCCAGCCTAGGCCATTCTATGATTCTATGATTCTAGCACTACACCGGAGGTAAGTCACGACAGTTGAAGAAGAACTCTCCGGTGCTGCAGACTGCTTATTTCACCCCCTTCTTGCTTTTCCTGACACAGACTGGTACTAACACAAGATACACGTCAAAATAGCCACACAAATCACAGCCCTGTGGCCATCAGGTTGTCCCCAGAGCTCTCTGCTATTTCCTCTTGCTGTATTTAGCCACAGTTAATTCTGAAAAATGGAAGTACTTAAGAGATAACAGCTCTCTGGTCACGGCACTATTTTTATTGCCACCACCTCTGCCTGCGGAGCATCGGCACGAGCCACCTCCTCCCACATCAAATGAGACCGTAAGTGATCTGGGAGAGAAATAAAAAAATGAGTGAGGAAGAGTTTTACCATCGGCTTGTCTCGGGCAGTTCGCGGGTGCCCTCTTCTCCCCGTGGTCACCGTGCTCACCAGCGCTGGGGACAATCAGAAAAGATGCTCGCCCTGCCAAGGGCTGCCTGCTGGCCAGTCTTTGTACAAGAGCCTCAGCATCACGATCTAAAATTTCAAGTTTTTAATTAACCTAAGCAGCAAAAGCAATGCAAAGCGGGCAGAGCATCCCAGCGCTTCCTCAGGATGCAGGAACTCCTGAAGGAAAGCCCGGAGAAGGCGGGGCTCACTTGGATTTTGACTAGAACTCGCCCTCCCTGAACCGAACCTCAACTAAACACACCAAATAGATAAAATACAAATAGAAAACCATACTCCCTGCTTCAAAGGCTGCTGCGTGGGTTAATCCAGCAGCGCCTTGGGAGCCCGTGACCTCCATAAATACTTTCCATACAGAACATTTGCCAGCAGCAGGGTTTGCAAAAGTTGCCCGGGTGCTTTTGCAGGGATAGACGTATAACATTGCACCTCCGGGCTCTCCAGCCGCAGCTGCCCAAGCACAGCAGAGATGCTATTTTAGCCACACGAGCAGAATATTGAGAAGTTTTAGCTCCTCGGCCGTGAGGACAGACCCAGCCCACAGAGCTCAGACCCCGGCAAAGTGTGTATGGGAGGAAGCTGTGCGACACACACCCCGTTGGGATAATAAGACACCAAATTTGCCTTGAAAATGGTGTTTTGCCTGAGAGAAACACTATTGTTGTGAGAAACAACTAAGCTCCTGTACTGCTGCACTTTCAGTTGTTCAGTAATAGGCTGAACTAAGCTGTATTTACTAAAGCAATGAAGGGAAAAATAACTAATCATCCTATAAATAAACCAGCTTATGCACGTTTAGTGTTTCTTGTTAACAGCTCATTACTCGCCACACATAATTAAAGAGCTCTTAAAAAAAACATTTGGGGTTTTTTTTCATTGTGCTGTCTTTAGACTAGCCCTATGGATATCTGAAGAAATGGCTGGAAAGCAAAACAAGGTGTGCTGGGAAAAGCAAATGTTCGAGCTCACAGTATGACTGGAAGAGCCCCTGTACCTCTAAAGCTAGAAGAGCAAAAATCCAGGGAAAGCAGCAAGTGGTGACTGCTGGAAAATCCCCCCAAGCTGCAGCAGAGCCCCCTGCACAGCCGCCCCTCCCGCAGGCGCCTGCCTGCTCCCGGGCACGGTGCATGGGAAACGCAAGATGTTAGAGCTGCTCCTGCCAACCATGAAAAATGCACATACTTAAAATTAAGCGTATGCTTGAATCCGTCAGCTTCAACAGAAATTAGGCGTGTGCTTTATTTTACCACGGCTAAAGGCTCTGATGGATGAAGGGGTTTGCACGGAGCTGAGTGTGCAACCACAGCCCTCAACGCCGGGTAAAGCCTCAAGGCCAACACCACCCACCCCTGGAACACAAGGCAGCCCCAAAATATCTCATCGGCTGTGTTTTCCCATGACTCAGAACCTCAGTCTCTCGGACTGAGACTGGAGATTGTGTCTCCATCCCTACAGCAGCTTTCTCCCCCAGGCTGGGCAGGGTTCTGGAGCAGAGACCAACATTGCCGGCGAGTCGCGACTGACTGTTTTTGCGCCAGGTTCAGCTCCAGGCAGGGGTCTGTAACGTCAGGCAGGGTTATCTCCTGGGGGGGGAAAAGCTTTAGACATCAGGTCACAACAGCTTTACGGGGACACGTGTGCCTACGGCACTACTCGTGCTTCTCGGTAAGTGTTAAACCATGTCTGGAGTGCACCAACACTACAGGAGGAGCGGAATTAGAGGGGAAATGCGATAAATGGGAATTTTTGTGTGTGTGCTAACACTGACCGTTTCAAACACATGGGATTTAGGATCAGCGGAAGGGGAGCAAGAGAATTTTTCCTTAGAAGCTTCCAGACTGAAAATCCCAGTTAACCAGAGTGTCTCGCTTGGGGTCGGCATCGCTCCTGCTAACCCGGTGTGACAGGATTACTGCTAGCGCAGCCCCGCTGTGAGCGTGGCAGCCCTGGGATGCCGTCCCAGTGCCTTGGGACATTTTCCCTTCTCATCACACAAATACCGTGGGCTCAGCTCTCTACTTATTTACAGCAGCTTTCAGGGCCGTGGAACCCCGACTCGCTCCAAGGCTTCCCAGCCGCGCCGGCAGTGCAGAGGTACAAAGCCCTTGGCCTTCTGTCCTCCCTGGACGGTCTCCAAACAACAAATTTCCCCGGCCAGCAGCTAAAGCCATGACACAACCGCACTGTTTCCATAAAAATAGTAAACGCATTGTCTTACTTCAATTTTAAGCTCAGACCGGCCACGGGCAGAAGTCGATCTCTGGGCAAAGCGAAAGTCAGGAAGAAAATTTTCTTTTATTAGAAGCACAGAGAACGTATTTATTTTCCACATGGGATGAAACCCTTTTAAAATTAATCTCTTTTGAAACCAAATAAACCAACAACCCATAGACTAAGCGCGCCGATGTCTCCTTCACCCTCTCTCTAACACACAAGCCAGGAATTTCACAGCCTGAGCCCAGCCCGGCTCTGGTTCTCAGGCTTTCAGATGAGTTTTAGGGCAGAGCAGGGAGAGACGTTGCGTTGAAGCACCAGCCACAGTCAGAACACCTCTGGCCTCTGTGTCGTCTTTCGCTGCTCAACCGTTACTCTTTTAATGCTCGTAACCAGGTGAGTTTTCATTTAAACACCAGCAAGAGTAAATAATTCTACCCACATTTGAAAGAGGTGGTTCATTGAAAGTCAGAACCTCAGAAGAGACCGGGGAGATCCGAACTTTTAAGAGAACAGGTCGCGTGCATTTCGCTTTGGCTCAACGTCAGGCTAATTCTTAGGAACGCAGCAAACCTCCTAAACCAGACGACACCTCCCGATTTTGCCAGGCTGCCTGAAGGCGTGCACGCATCGACAATGCTGTCAGATGGTTGCTTGGCCAAGACTCTGCGGCCGAGCGAGTCCCCCCGCGGCAGTACCTGTACTTCATCCCCGTCTGGGCTCGGACGGTCTCCTGCAGTGACAGCCCATGGAGGTGCAGGAACTTCTCCAGCTGCTTCAGCTCGGCGGCTGGGCTCAGCTTCCCCGGCCAGCCTGCGGCCGGCGGGCAGGCTCTGGCGACCCCGCTCTGCCTTTTACCTTTCAGGAGCGCTTCGCTCGGCTTCTGCAGGCCGGGTTTGTGGGGCGGGATGTCGGCGCAGGCGGGTTTGTAGAGATGCATGGTGGAGGAGAGACCCTCGCTGCTTGGCGGGGTCCTCACAAGCTGCCACCCTGCAGTGGGCTGGGAGGAGAGCCTGCTGCCATCCCGCTCCCACCAGTGCGCGATGGGCTGAGCCGGGCTGTGCTGCCCAAGAGGACCACAGGACTACGGGGCGGTATTTTTTCTTTATATTCTTGCAACTGGCTTGTTTTAATTGCTGCCCGGGGATGGATTTGGGCCAAGATCAGCAATCTTGTTCATCCGCTGAAACCTATCATGGTCAAGTGCTCCAAGGGATAAGGACTGCCAGTGGGAATAGAGCACCGACCCCGTTTCCCAGGTCTTATATTTAGATAACCAGAAATATTTGTTTGGGATTTAATCCAGGGCCAATAGACGTTAAAACAAATATTCTCACAGGGTTTATTTCAGGCCTTGGCCTGGACGGATGAACACTGCAAGTATCTCTTATGCAAGTTGGTAAAACATTTTGTTTTCTCACAGTCCGCGGTGAACTCGCGCAGCTCGGGTCTGTAATCTTCCCCGGTATCTGCAGCCTCCCGGGGCTTCGACAATTAATTAGAAAACAAAGACAATTGAGCTGCCACCAAGAGGACAAAAATAACCTAAAATCAGACAGACGAGGGAAATACTTGAGAAAGGAATAAACTACGGGCACGGGAGCCGGGGCAGGGAAGCAGTACTGGGTTTTGGGAGGCTGTGTGCCCCGGGCATGGACAGAGAGTGGCTGCGGGGCAGGAGTTGGCGAAGAACCCGAGATGCCACCAGCACCGCAAACCCTCCTGCAGTGTGGGGCAGTGGCCGAGGACACAGGTACTGGGCATAAAAATAAACGTACCAAACCCACAGAGAGTTATGTCACCACCACTAAACAGCAAATCAAACGTTTCTGGTTCTCAGGGTCTTCATCCCTGAGGGGCGATGGGAGAAACAGCGCAGGCTTTGCTGCATCACCAAAGCACCCGAGGGCACCCAGCACCCTCCAGTCAAAGGCAAAAAAGCTCTAGGAGGACCCTTCTGACCCACACCAGCCCACACTGATCAAATCATGACACACACCACGGAGGCAGAGTTCTGAGGCTCTTCCATTTTAAAAACTCAACCCATTTTCTGACTGTCATTTCAATCCCAAACACATCGGAAAAAGTAAGTTAAATAATCAAGTGATGGATGTATCATAAACTCGACTAATCCTTAAACCTTTCAAAGTAGATAAACAGTCTTTGATCCCAAACCCAGAACATATTTTAAAAGATTATAATTCAATGTCACAGAGGGGAGTTTGTCATGGACATTGGGATTATCCCGTTATTTTTTCCCCTGCAACGGTCGTGTCAGGGCTCTGAGGGCACTAAAGGACCTCAACGTCTCCGATGTCCCGGGCTGGGATGGCAGGAGGGGCCCAGCTCTCCCAAAAGTTATGTGCCAGCACTTTGCTTTTACAATAACAGTTTAAGACCACAGGTGCCTGAGAAACTGCTCGGGCTTCGTCAACAAACCCCTCACGTTCCCTTCACAGCGCTTATCAGACATCTCTGCAGTTACTAACTCCCTGCTCCGTCTCTCAGTTTTACCTCGTTTCCCTTTCAATTATCCTGTTTCCAACTGTTATTCTAATGACATTTTTATTCATTTCTAATCCCAGCGTATCTGCAAGACCTTGGTTTGTGCCAGGCATTTCAGAAATCCCCCTTCTGTCCGGGATTAGGGAAGATCTCACCCCAAATCCCCGCTGTTACTGAAGCAAAAACACTGAAGAACCCCTTCGGCAGCAGCCCCGTCCCTCGAGGTGAAGGAAACCCACAACCTCGCCCTGCCAGTCCCCAAAATCACCCTGAGTGAGTGCAGATGCCCCGTCCCCACAGTGGGGACAGGGGGACGGAGATGGCAGCACCAGCAATTCCCGTTTCGGTTCCTCTTTCATTAAGGGTCTTACTCAGAGTGGGAGATTAGAGTCGCGCGTCTAATTTCCACTAATACCAAGATCCCCCCCGTGTTTTTGTGGGTTTTTTTTTTTAAAGGAATAAGATCAGATTCTGAAGGCTGTGACATTTAAGGTCAATTAGAAATTCAGCAGCTGGAGGATTCCCCTCCCGAGCGGCTTGTTCATCATTGCCCAGGTCCGGGGAGGGAAGGGGGATAACAAAGGCTTTCCTGCTGTTTTCTCCTGTCACCCGCACAGCCCCCGCGCAGCAGCAGCCACCTCCCAACCAACCTCAAGTGCAAATTACAGCCGCTTGCATGAAACAGCGCAGGAGAAAATCAGGCTGAACAACCAGCTTGCGCCGAAGAAGTTGTCACGGGAACTAAGGAGCAAGTTTGCAGAACTGGCAGCTCTGTAACGCGCATCCATCACAGCGCAGGAAAAACAACCCGAATAATCAGAAAAAAATGGCATTATTATTACAGGTGCTACTACTATTGCTATTGCATTATTATTACTGTTACAGCTGCTACTGTTATTGTCATCGTTATCAAAATTATTACTACTACTACTGTTCTGGCTGCTCCCCGAGGGCTCACAGGTACGTACCGGTGGGGCATGCCGGTGGTGTAGGCAATGGTGTACTCGTGGGAGAGCTCGCAGACCCGCAGGTACCAGTTCATCTCCAGCTC
>NW_009735213.1:34843-35497 GCF_000703405.1 Apaloderma vittatum | reverse complement strand
GCGCCGGCTGCGGCGTCTGGCCCGCCCGCGCCCGGCTCTCCTTCGAGCTTTCCGAGGAGGTCTTCAGGGCTCTCTCCCTGCTTCCCAGGGAAAGCACCGACTGCTTCCTCAGCTTCAGGGATTCGTCAGCATTTTTGCCCCCCACGGTCCCCGTGCGCGCCGCCAGCATTTTCGCGTCCTGCCTCGGCGCGAAGGCACCGAGTCGCTGCCCTCAAATCATTTACACTGACTTCCAGCACGCACTTTCCTCCCTCTATAACCTCGTGCCGATCACAAAGCTGTAATTAGATATGTGTCTGCGGAGCTTAGCCAGAAAGAAGAGCTGCAACCTTCTCATGGAAACATCTGTGGCAGCTTCCCGCTTGCCGGCCGGCTTCGTTTTGCAACGAGTAAGGAGGACAGCTCTTAAAAACCGGCACAAAAGCACGTGCGAAGCAGCGCACCTAAACCGGGCTTGTGCAAAACAACGTCTGTAGATGGGTAATGGGGGGGAGGGGAAAGAAAAAAAAGTCCCGCTCGCTAAAGCTGTGACCGTCGGAGGACTCCAGCCAGCGGAGGTGAAGTCACACGTGTCACCTTGATGGCAAACTCACAGCCACGTGGGCTGGCCCTGGCAGCTCCCCGCCCGATACAGGCTCGGAGAACCTTCACCGA
>NW_009735213.1:30031-34812 GCF_000703405.1 Apaloderma vittatum | reverse complement strand
CCTGAGAGCTGAGCCGGCCGCTCCATCCCTCCTCCTCCTCCTCCTCCTTCCACGTGCGGTGCTCCAGCTCCTCGGGGCGTCCCATCCAGCAGGAACTTCCATCCTCTGAGGGATCTGTAGGAATTCAGGGATGTGACCACGATGAGAACAAAGCGATGACTTTTCCCCATTCTTTTCGCTGAGCAAACGGTGTTTCAGGAGAACGTACGAGAGGAGCGGATACCCTAGAACTGAATTAACGTCCCTCTCTGGTCTGAAACATAAAAGCTGATATGGAGAGATTACAGCGCTAATCACAGCAACCCCTTCAGCAGCACCAGCGTCTCCCTGTTTGGAGAGGGAGGCAGGCGACGAGGAAACAAGCCCCTGAAAGCAGGATTTTAAAGCCATTGCATTCAAAAAAAAGAGTCAGAGTCACCACCCGCCTGTGCAGGCAGGGAAAGGTAGAACCAGCCCCAGCTCTTGCCACCCCGCGACCTGCGCACCCCCCAGCTTTCCGGAGCCAAGGACCTCCGGAGCCAGGTATGGCTCTGGAAAGGGTCTGGTGGCCACGGTCCCCTCGAGGGGCAGGCATCGTCCCGCTCGCTGCAAGAACGCTCTGCCAGCTCATTGTGTTTCAGGATGTGCCGCAGCGAAAAGAAAGAAAAAAAGAAGAAGAAAAAAAAATAGAATGCCCTTTTTAAGGTGCTTTTTAAGCAAGTGGTTTCATTCCGTTTTGGAAGAAGTCCTATAAAATTTACCTCCCACAGAAACTGATGTTATCTGACCTATTTAGCAGAGGTGGCACTAAAGTGTCCTCTGGAAACTTTGCAAAACTCTAGAAAAAAATGACTCAAAATTTGAGCTGCTAACAAATTCCAGTCCTGCGCCTGTTCTGAAATGCTACCTCAGTTGTCACTAAGCTTTCTAGCACCTCCCCAAAAGAAAAAGGTTTCCGGCAACTCCAGAAGCCTTTAAATCAACCCTGAGCAGCTGAAGTAACACATGCTTATTTTATAGGTATGCAGTCTCAAGTCTTGTGAGATTCTCCAAGTTCTTTCACTTGGAAGGGGGCTAACAAAAGCAAAATAAAGTTCTGCTGCTGCTGTATAAAAGGCACGTTGTGCTTACTCAGCCTCGCGTGTTTAACGTTTCCTTCACCACAGAAACACCCCGTTGCTCCCAAGGACCTTAAAAGGTGTCGGTCACCTTCCAAACAAGCTACATGAAAAGCAGGCGCTGACAATTTGTTCCTCTCTAAAGGGGCATTGTTGGTCGGAGAGCAGGCTATTGTGAGGGGAGATGTTCCCACCACGTCTCGTCGTCTCGTTCTGGGAGGTAACGCTATCGGATAGTCCCTTGGACGATTAGATATTGCGGCAGGTAAGGGGACCCTGCCTCGCCTCATAAAAAATGCAGAAAGATTGTTTTTCCTGAAAGCAAAGCCGCCCGGCTAGGCTTTAAATATTGATACCGCGCTTCTGCGCCCGTATCGAAATCCTCCCTGCCTCGCTGGGCGAGGGCGAGCACACGTGCTGCTCCCGGGGTGGGTGGGCAGCCCTGGAGCATCTCCTGGAGGGGATGAGCCCTCTCACCCTGCCCTCCGCCCCACCAGGGAGCCTCTCCCACTCAGGTACCAACACCCCACTCACAAATATTGCCAGACCAAGCCTAGCCAGCTCTTCTGTATAACAAACCATGCTATTATCTCCACGAGGCGGGCTGCTGATTAATCACTAACCAGGTTTTCAGGAGCTCCCCTCCCGCAGGAAAAAAGGGGAGAAGGTGGCGCTGGGGGCACGGCTCAGCCCACACCCTCCCCAGGGACGAGGGCTACAAGGCCGGGGTGTAGCTCTTGGGTGAGCAAAGCTCCAAACCGGTCCCTGCTCAGGGCTGGGGGCGCCGCCTTCCCTTTATATTGCATCTTCTAGGCAGCCATGAGTTATAATTAATAAGTTGTGATTATAATTGTGTGTTTCCCACTTGTTTATACGCTCTTTAAATGTATAAAAACTCGTTTAGGAGCTCCCTACTTGTAGCTTATTACAAGCTGCACCTTATTATTAACACTCTCGCTCCAGGCTTGGACAATTTCTACAGCTCTACTTCAACCGTTTGATAAAATCCGATTTTTACCCCAGCTGCTGTCCCTACAGTTGGACGCGCAATATGAAAACCATCTCTGCAGGAGCACCCTCACCCTGCCGAGCCCCCCAGCCCGCGTGGGCAGGTTAATCTCCCCACTGCCCAGCATAATGCCCTGCACTTATCTGTATTAAACTCACAATCCGGAGCTGTCTGGAGCGAAGAGAGGTTATGGCAAGAACAAGTGGTACAGGGAGACAGAACAGCCATCGAAAAAAAATTTTAAAAATTGTTTTTGTCACTTGTTTTAAATTGGAACGTTCCCGTAACGCCCAGTCTCGCCACCTTCAGGATCAGAACACGGGTTTAATACGTTTTCTCTGGCTCAGGCACCATTTCAGTCAAACTCCTATTTTTCAGACATAAATAAGAAAAGCATTTCTAAAAACCTCCTGTAGGTGTTTTCTGCTCAGAAAAGCATCAGCTTCTCATGATGGATTAGCACGCTTCACACAGTTTGTGATTTTAAAGTGTGTTTTAAAAAAATCAGTTTTCTGTCAGAATGTACATTTCAGTCAAATCTGTGTGCTGGTCAACAAGTGTCTCACAACGTCCCACAAGGCAAGTCTGTCCTGATCTTCTTCACCATAAATTTATGTTGCCTTATCCCAAACGGAGAGAACGCAGGACGCGAATTCTGACCCAGTATTTCTCCAGCAATTGCACTCAGCACATTTAAAATTCATCCTCTTTCAAAATGATCTTAGAATCCACCCCGAGCTTTTCAGATTTCACACTCGCCTCTTAAAAAAAAAAAAATAATAAAAAAAAAAAAGTATCTCCCAAAATGTTTTCAGCTATGCGTACATCCACCTAGAACCTATTTGTACGCACAGATGCAGCTCATCTCAAGCAGGACAAACTAGCAGCAGGTAATCACCGGGAAGGTCCTATTTAGAGATCTTTAAGCAGAAAAGCGCGAGCCTTCCGTGGGTACAGATTGAGTTGGAAAATGTCTGTAAGTGATATCCAAGTAAACATATTGATTTCATCCCGCAGGAGCGCAGTAATTTTTAAACGCGTGATCCAATTAGCAGGAGCCTAAACGATAGCCTTTAGGCTAACGGCGCTCCTGCTCCACACCGCCTTCTACTTAAAGGAATTGAAACCCCATCAGGGCATGATTCATTAAGGTCCTTAATTGGTTTTAAGTGGTTCACCCTGCTCTGACAGCGTTTAAACGTGCTGACTTACACCCGGCCTCCCTCCTGCGCAGCTCGGCCGCCGGCGGCGTGCCCGCACCCGGCAGGGCTGGGCAGGGGATGCACCCACCAGGACAGCCCCAAGGGCATCTCCCAGCTCCTCTCCTCATCCTCCTCGACGTTTGCCCAACTTCTGGAAGCTCATTGGGGTGACCCCTGCACCGTGGTCAGTGGGGAAGGATCCCAAATCGGCCACTTCAGCGTGCTTCCAAACAGCTTCAGCTTCTCGGAATAAGGTGGAAAAGAATCCAGCAGCCCGGCAGCCCTCGTGGGGTGGAGGAGCAGCCCTCCCTCCCTTCTTTCCTCTGCTCATGATGAGCAGGCACGACCTGGGAAACAAAGGACAGGTTCAGAATGATGTTTAAAAGCTGCTACGGATCTGCACCACGTTTCATTTTGGTTTTAAAACTCTTCCTTGTCTCTCCCCTTGGCACTCTGCTTCCCCCAAAACACCCCAAAGCAGCCCAGACCCTCCTGGCTCTCAGAGAGCAGAGCCCAACAGTAACACATTTATAATGTGGAATAAACACTGGAATAATTTCCAGAGACAACTACAGCGACTTTCAATTTGCTGCTGTACTGCTACGTCGCCGTCCCGTCCAGCTTTATTACATCTGATGGAAAGAGCACGGTAATTAAAAGTGGCAGAGGGTAAAAAAAGTGCCATTATTTCTTCCTGAAATAAAGGTGGAGCAGTTGTAACAAACTCCCTAACTCCCAAAGGCAGCCCCTTGGAAAGCTCCCAGCTGAATCCTTGAAGGGCGTAGGGGAGCTCGGAAAGCACAGCACCACATTCAGCTTCGAGTGAGTCAATCTGCTGAAATTAAAAAAAAAAACAAAACACTGAAGTGGGAGCAGGCTTCCTTCAGCCTTTTATCTTCTCAAGTAATTTTTAGCTATAATCTCAGAGCCGAATACCAGCCCTATCACACTCAAGAAAAAAGAAAAATTCGTGGCTATGTTAATTAACACTTTTTTTTTCCCCCCCCTCCTTGCCGAGTGGCTTTTCTCGGTTTGCTCTGGGTGGCACCAAGAGCAACTAGTGATCAAGCAAACCACGACGAGAAAAGGGGAAGATTTTCCAAGGTCAAGGGGAATTCAGATGTTCCCGGAGGCGAGCGGCTGCCAGGTCGTGCCTGGCTCTGCTCCTGGACTCATGCACCAGCCTTTGAAGTCTGACGATCCCCCGATCGTTCCGCATCTGCTTTCAAACAGTACGAAAAGGTGCAGAACCACCCACGTTGTTCTTTACTTTTCTGCATAAATTTTAAGGGGAAAAAAAAAAAAAAAGGCTGATCCCACTTTAATCGACAAGGTTTCGAGCGGTTAATTCCCTGCTGAGCAGCTTTAATGCTCCCAGGGTGCATTTAAAATTCTTCCTGGACAGGTTTATGTGCTTGGAGAGGCTCACGTTTGGTTTCCAGAGGTGGAGAACCCCAGCTGGGGGCAGCAGGT
>NW_009735213.1:28666-30005 GCF_000703405.1 Apaloderma vittatum | reverse complement strand
CCCGTGCGATGGACCAGACACAGGACATTGAGCTGCCACCTCCACTCCCTCAAAAACCCAAAAACATCCCCTGGTCCGGTGCAGCTCGACCAGCACATCTCCATGGGAGAACCTGCAGGATGCCGCTGCGTTTCCATGGCAATCGGCTCTACAGAAGCAACTAAAAATAAACGCCGGCTCCCGCACAGCACAAAAGATCGTCCTGGATCCAAACCCTGACTCAGCCTCCTCCAAAAACCCGGGGGTGTGCGGCGTCAGGGCCCTGTCCCGCTGCCCCCCCCTCCCCGCTTCTCACTGCGGGGACATTCCCCACGTCCCCTGCAGAACGCAACGCAGGGCGCTGAGCCCCCCCTCGCACAGCTACGGTGACGTCCTGGTCCCCACCGAGCACCCCCGAGACCTTCTGCAGATCCACAGAAGCACGTGGATGTCCCTCCAGAGCCCTCACAGGGCTGCAGTCATCAGGGAAACCTCTATTTATTTATCTTCTTCCCCTATGAAACCCTAAAACCCCAAGGACTCCCAAGGTCCTGGGTGGCATCGCACCTCCACACCAAGAAATGCAGCTGAGCAAGCCCCGGGCAGCTGAGGCCTGACAAGACGAGATGGGCACTTCCAAGTGGCTCCTTGCAGGTCTCCTTGCCCGAACAGTACCAAAATTAAGCCACGGAGCCCACTGTGATGGCAGCACAGAATCGCCGGGGTACCCCAAAAGGATAAAAGCTGCACAACAGCCTAAATCTCAGGCACGAAACGCCTGCACGAGCAAGAGCCAAGCGCCACCGTGGGCAGAGCCGCGGGACTCAATCCCAGCCTGTCCATGAAGCTTTACACTTACACCAAAACATTTTTCCATTTTTTTTTCCCCACCCTAAAAAAAAGCATTTGAAAAGGAAGAAACCCTGCCAGCAGCTTTATACTGGCCTTTGTATCCCAAACCACTCTGGGGAACGATCAACAAGGAAAACATCCCAGCTCTGAGGGGGCTCTTAAACACACACTTAAACCAATCACATCCACAAAAACAGAACCTGGGAAGGCGAGGGCGCTCGCAGAGCCCGACGGAGCTCAAAGCAGCGCAAGTCCTGGGCAGAACCTCCCGTCCCACCCCCTCCTCACCCCCCGCCGCCGGGATTTGCTTCTCCAGAGACAGACAGGGATCGGATTAGGGCAGGAGAAATATCCCACCCAGCTGCTCCGTGTCTGGGTTCCCCATGTAGCCCCTCCAAAACCTCCGTGGTCCCAGCTCCCTGGGAGCCCTGGGGCGTGGAGGGGGTTGGAGCTGGGCTTTAGCCCCTCTCTTAGAACAGCACTGAATGACCCTGGAAATATTTCCGGG
>NW_009735213.1:0-28656 GCF_000703405.1 Apaloderma vittatum | reverse complement strand
CACCTTGTTCCTCTGCGAGATGCTTACGGGAACCAAATCAAGATTTCTGCAAACGGTCACGCACCCCACTTTGGGATGGCTTCATCAGGTTTTTTTCTTTTTTTTTTTCTTTTTTTAATTCATCTGCCCGACCCTCATGAGTTGATGATCTTGAAGGACTGGCTGTGCTATCTTCAAAACTAGCATGAGCAAAACCATCAAGGAATCAAAAGCGTCAAAGCCAGCCAATTAATTCCAATGTTAAAAACTATTCCATTTCATAATGAAGTAATTAAGTTACAGCCCTGGCTCAGTTTTCTGCAGTTCATGTTCAGGCAATTAAAGCCACAGAAATAATTCACCCCCTGGCACCGCGCTGCAGGTTAACCTTGGGACAGCAAGAGCACTCAGCCTCCAGTTCTTGTCTGTGCTGAGGTGCAAGAAATGCAACAGGAAATGAAATTTTAGAAGGAAAAGTCCCATCTAGGTAGAGAGATGGAAACGGTCTAGCTGTGGCACTGTGCCCCACGATCCCGCTTTCCACCTTTTCGTGTGGTTTCCTTCACATTTACAGGTTAGCCAAGTGGGTTAACGGCCTGAATCTCAGCTGCGAACATCTATTACATCATTGCACAACCCTCTCCTTACAATCTGCTTCTAATTCAGCAAGGAAATAAACCAAAACCGAGAGCAGCCCCACGGCAAGTGCTGGGGAGCTGCAGCGGTGGCGATGCCTGATGCCGCCGGCACCACGCCGCCACCGACCAACCTCAAATTCCACGTCACAAACCTCACTTCGGAGCTGTGCTGCCTGTAAAATGCAGTACAAACGTTTTAAGATAGAAGGTTTTTGTTCGATTAGAAAGATCGTTACCGGACTAAGGTGAGGCAAAAGAGAGAAGAATAAAGGTTCCTTTAAATAAACCAGCAGAGGGCAAGAACAGCAGCCCCAGAAACAGGTCCCCTGCTATTTAAAGTAACATAATGGATAGAACAGTGCTAGAAAACTAACTTCAGGTTTTTTCACTGAGGAAACAAAGCCAAGGGAAAGTCCAGCATGACAGGGAGGGTACCATGCTGCAGCGTGCAGGACTGCAGGAACAGCCTGTGCCAAAAAGCTACACAAACTTCTTCCAAACCTACAACAGAATCCAGTAACCTGAATTCCTTTCCATTTTGCTAAGTTTCTGAATTAAAAAAAGACCCTTTGGTGGAAGATGACAATTTTGTGAAGCACATTCTGGCTTCGTTTCTGCTTTGGGGCGCTGCTCAGGCCAGCCTTGCGTGCCCACCTTACCTTGAGTCCTTCCCGCTGCTGCTCTGCAAAACCGCTCAACGCTCGCCAGAAAGGCTGGAAACCACTCGGAGGGTCTTGCCCTGGAGTCTCTGCCGCTAGTGAGCTATGGAAGAAAAATGTGCAGAATGAGACATCTGTTTCAAAGACTCTCTATATCGAGACGGCCCCTCAAAAAGGAAAAAAAGGCCCTACAGCCTTTGTCGAGTACGTGAGTGCCAAGCGTGGGGTGGAGCAGAGCTCTGCCGGCAGCGCTGCGGCCACTCCGAAACCCAGAGAAGAACCTGCTTTTTGGGGGATAAGGGTTTACTGACATCACAGATCAGGGAACAAATCGTACCCGGCAGCTCAATCCTAGAACGGCTTGAGTCGGAAGGGACCTTAAAGATGATCTTGTTCCAGCCCCTTGCTGGGGGCAGGGACACCTCCCTCCCACCAGAGCAGGTTGCTCCAAGCCCTGTCCAACCTGGCCTGGGGCACCTCCAGGGATGGGGCATCCACAGCTCCTCCAGGCAACCCATTCCCGTGTCTCACCGCCCTCACAGTAAAGAATGTCTCCCTAATATCTAATCTAAATCTAACCCTGGGCACAGGCACTGCCCATGGAGCCAGAACCACCACGGCCCCCGAGGCCAAATCATCCAAACTGACATCACGGCTGTCGGGTTTGCTTAATTTGATTACAGAGCGTGGCTCGTGCACTGCAAGAAGGGATCTTTCAGCAAGATAAAAGGACTGGTGCCCACTCACGCTCCCTCCTGCAGGGGAAGGGTTGCTCCTCGTGACTGCACACGAAGGTTTTGCTCCTGACTACACAGCACGGTCTGCAGCCAGAAAGCGCCGAGGCCAAAACCCAAGCTTTTTCAACCCAAAACAGACAGTCCGCCAACAAGGCGGCTTCTACACGTAAGCCTTAAAAAAGAAGTCACACCACTGTTCAAACATAGTATTTTTATTTGTGGATAAAAATTAAGGCTCACAGTACTTTATCATTTCACAAGCAGAAAAATGTTAAAAATCGAGAATGCTGGGGAACGCCCCCAATACAAATTCCTCTAACTGCTGACATGTTTTACTGAAGACTTGAGGTGAACAATTGTACAGGGCAGCTACAATTATTAGTTTGTAAACTAGGTGCTAAATATAACTTTTATTTTTCCTTTTAAAGAAATGTGAACAGAGCATTATGTTTCTCTCCGCTTCTGGCTGTCCGATACACACGGATTCCATAAACACACGCAAGAACCGCTGGGGTGATAACACCGACCTTCCTAACAACAACCCACCGCGTCCACACAGGCGTCAAACCGGGCAAGAGAGCTGAAAATCCCAGGTTCCATCTCAGAAAGACATTTTGATCGTAGTGCAGTAGTTCATGACGAAAATAGCCAATATTCAACTTCCCAGCTTAAAACCCACAAGCACAAGAATTGCTGTCAAGCTCGATTTCATTACAGACATGAAAGCAACCCAGGTGATGAAGAGATGGGAAAAGCGTAGGTCAAACCTGAGTACACACCTAGCACACAGGTACACATCGTGCCTATAGCTAAGATGCAACTCCAAGAAGGACTCCCAAGTGCACAACACGCAGTGAGTAACGGATTTCTGGCCGCATATGCCACAAATTGGTGCTCCACAGGTACACCAGGAACTGGAACCCCAACCCAACTGGCTCCTCCATCGCCACGCAGGGGTTCCTGCGAGTTACATCCCAACTCTGGGACTCTGTACTGCAGATTTATTTACAGGGAGACCCACCAAGTGTCTCAGTCAAAACTGAGAAAGGTTTGGGTTTCAGAGGTGCTCTGTATCCTTTGCATTGTTTTAGTAATTCCTTCTGGTTTGCCTGTTTGCTGTCAAGGCAACACAAACTGGCGGCAGCAGGAGCAAGAGCGAGCCCACTGACAACAAGCAACGACTGCTAGAGCATTGCAAGGCTGAAAAAACCCCCAAACCCCAGCCCCTCGTTTGTCATTGCACCCTTTACATCTGAGATACCAGCACAGTAATGCGAACAACTATCCTCAGCTTTTGCTGACAAAAAGTTAACACGTCCTCTAAGACCTTAACTTCATCAGGGAGCTTTTGTTGGAGACAAGCTACAAAGGAAATTTGGTTTTGGCAGAAGCCATGCTGTAACAGGTTCTGTCCCAGCAAACACCAAATTACAGTGGTTTTGACCAACAGCTCTTCCAGATTACAATCCGGTAATAAAGGAATGCTTGTACTCGTAATACTTCCACCACTAAAAGCTCACCCAAAGGCCTCAAAGCGGTTACGACAGACGTGGGTGAGAATGACTATTCCCATTTTATCAAGGAGATGACAGATTTTGAGGAAGATCAATGTGTCGAAGCAGAGCCTGCCGGGAGCGGGGCTGCAAGGGGCAGGCAGCAGCCCTGACCCCCCATTGCCCCCCGGGCACCCCCCCCGTGCCTCTGGGGGCTTGCTGACAGCAGAGGGTTGTCACGCACCACCTCCTCCCCAGGTGAGAACCCACCACGGGCAAGAACAAATTCACACAAGCTAGCCATTTCCTACGAGAGCAGGAATTCAACTCAATTCCCGTAGCATGTGGGCAGTAAATGTAAGAACAACAGGAAAGCTTGTGCAAGCAAAAGAATATAGAACAAACACTTCCAGCCATTTACTCCAATTCACAAAATCTAAGCAAAGTGGAAATCTAAGTAGCTACAGCCATGAAACACTCCATGTCATCGAACAGTTTAAAACAAGTATTTTACTCCATAACACTACGGTAAACTTGCAGCTGAATAAAATGCAACTGCTTAAATTAAAAATAAGGGCTGAGAGGGATGGTTCCACCGGTGGAGGTACCTCGTGGGCACCCAGCAAACTGCCCAGGTCCAAATTGAACTGTTACTTTCACAGAGAGCAATCACAGGACACGCTCAGAATTCTCAGGTGTGTGGAAATAGCTTTGCCTCAATACACCAGAAAAGCACAGGTGTCCAAAGTAACCGTCCCTCCAATTATTGCTTACTTAACCACATCAACAGCAGGACACGAGAGACGGAAGGGATCTACATGGATGGGGTAAGTCAATTCCCACACCATGACTCCACACTAACCACTATAAGGATCTTAAAGATCAAGCTAAGTACAATACAAACACACACACACAAAAAATAATCCTGTAAAAGCAAACGCGTAGAAAATAAACTCTCATCAAGTATACGGAAAGCGCGTCGGGAGCACGCTGCGAAGGGACCGTTGCACAAGTGTTGGAGGACAGAAATGGGATTTGTGGATCCAGTAGCTCTGGGGCAACAGCTTTCCAAACCACGCTCCCATTTCCAAGCTTCCGCCAGCGTCCCCAGAAGCACACGAAGGTACTTCACCGCCTGGAATTTGACATACGCACACACACCGTCGGCGCACCCTAAAGATTAGCCGGCGCATCCGCGTCCGTTACCACCGAGCGCTGCGAGAGGGAGCGAGTACGGACAGACAGAGGTAATTTCATCCTATTTTAGCATTGCTCTTCCAGAGCTCAACGTTATTGCCATGGGCTAACACGTCAAACAATACAGAACAGGCTAAACAGCGAACGACAGATACACGGTAATTCCACAACTCGACAGTACCCACTACTCCATTTGGCAAAATATTTATTTATAATAAATCCGTTCAAAAGCAGTTGGTCACAAAGAATTCGTTTTACATTTTCCAGCTGTAACGTCGCTTTTGGTAGAAGTAAATAAACTGTCTCTTCTTACACAGTGTACAAAAACAAAAGAGACATCGAAATGACAGTTTTAACAATAACACACGTGAAAAGGGGAAGAACCGGTAAGACAAAGCCAAAAGCAACAGGAATCTGTCTGCGCACCGGCAGTGCCGCCGTGACTATTTACCCGTACAAATCCTCAGCCCCACTTCGTTATCGTCCCCAGCACAGCTCTTAACTGCAGGTTCATGCTCCTGGAGAGGAATCTGATGCGATGTAGCAGCTCCAGTCACTCTTTCACAGTACTGCATGTCAACACTGGGAATGGTTTCTGATATGATTTAGACTGCACACAGTACTTGGATAGAAAAAAAGTTAATTACTCCCACTCCGTAGTTCCTGGGGGCTTCGATGTCAAGTCATACATCACCCGAGAAATGCCAGGAATCTTCTTAATCTCCGCCACCATTTTTAACACAACCTATTGTGGAGAAAAAAAACCCAAAATATCAGAATAAAGCCTGTAAAAGAGACCTCATGAAAACTGTCTGAGAAAAGCTTAAAAAAGGAAGACTTTTTTTACACTAATCCTGTTACAAACAAGAGCGAGCGAGCCTATAGCCATCAGCGCGTTACACCGATTAAGAAATAAAATCAAGCGAAACAAACCCTTTAGCTCCATGATATCTGCAGTTACATTTGGAACTTGCTGATTTATGGCACTGGTAACAAATCAGGGTGACAACTGTGGTTAGGCTTCCCTCAAGGCAGCGGCTCTTCACCTTCAAACCATTTCTTGAAAATAGAGCAGGAAGATCCCCAGCTACGTATTGCTAGCAAACACTTTCAGATTTTGCTCAGACCATCAGATTCCAGCTGAACCACCAAGCACAAAGCAACAGCCCGAACAAAACCCCTTTCAAAAAAAAGGTTAAAAAAAAAACAAACACAAAAAACCCCACGAAAAATCAGAAAACAGAATCCAAAGGGCTTCCACTGAGAGCTATTCTCCAGCATTAACAATCAGTTCACATTAGCAAAAGTATTCTGGATGGGAATTTGCTGATCCTTAGAAATTCAGCTTCCTTTAAAACCCCACAGTTGACAAGGCCACCGCCACGGCATGCTGCGTCACAGAGCCAGCACAGACCACACCATGCACCGCTCTCCATGGAAAAGCACAGAAAACTTCCACCATAAATACAAGCACTGCCCACAACTGTTATTATTTTGTTATTATATTACTTCTTAGCCCTAAAGTGACAACTTCGTATTTTGAAGAACGTGGGGCTTTTTGTTTGCTTGTGGGTTTTGTGCTGTTTGGTCATTTTGTTTGTGGTATGGGTTTGGTTTTTTTTAAACACCAACTTCAAGGTCAAATGAATCCTCATTTTATACAACGGAACAGTTAATAGGGTAACTTAACCTTGAACTGTTTCTTTTTAATGGGTAGACTGCCTTAAAGTAGAAGGCTTCAGTTACAGACAGTTACTAGACAAGGTCTACGTGCTTTCAGAGTACGCCGAAAAAAACAAAAGTCAGTTCTGTTCTTCATCTACAGAGCGTTTCCAGAGATAGAAAGCACTTGAAACTGGACATGGATAAAGTTTCCCAGAAAAAGACGCCTGAACTGAACTCCTAAATCCTTTCAGTGACCTAAATAGAAACCAGCACACTGAGATGTTAAACGGCAGGTTCCAGTAAGATCAGAAGCGGCAACGAGGGCAATTCCGTAAGTCAGAACATTTCCTGATCAGCATCGCAAAACATTAATTTCAAAATCCCAGGAATGGTTGGGGTATTCTTTCTTTTTTAACTGAGGGTATTTTGGCTTAACTCTGCTGGAAAGCCTTTAAGTTTGCCCCATCTGCCACCTTCTTGTTTTGTTATGGTTTTTCCCCTAAACACCATACTCCCTTCCTAAAAAATACCACAAAAGAGACCAAAAAACGTGCAATAAAAACAAAGGCAAGACAAGCAATCAAGGGAGAGGGAAGAAAGTGAACATGAGTCATCTACAAGATCAGCTCACGTTGAAATCAAACTTGAAAACTTGTATTACCTCTTCTGGAACCTCGTTACCAGGAGTTGCTGCAATACCAGTCATAAAATCACTTGTAATAAAAGTTCGGATAACCACAGATCTTTGACAGGAAGGTTGTTTCTGCAGCGGGTCCCGATCAAAATGCAACGGTGTCAGTATTATTGGCATCTGGCTAATTTTTCCAGCATAACCTTCAGAAAACAGTAGGACAAAGGGCATTAATTCGGTTTAAAGACACAAACGTGGCAGAAATTTTTACAGAATTTCCCACATGTACTTCCAACTACGTACTAGGGGCTATATTGACATCTTCTGGGACCTCGTCATGGTTGCAACCCCACCCCAGAGGATCACACTCGGTGCTGCGTACCCTAAAACGACTCAAATTGCCACTCGAAATGATATTCGGCACTTGCAGGCAGGCAGAACAAACCCACGCGATCTCCGTTATCCCTATAATTCACTGCATATGCAATTTAAGATCTGCTTTCCCTCCCACCTAAGGTAAGCATCGGGCTTTCTCTCTCCCCATCCCAAGCCCAGTAAAGAGCCATTCACAAGCATCTCGGTGTCTTTGATATATTTAAGAGAAAGCTCTTCAGTATCCCTGTTGCTGCTGGTTGATAGGTTACTCCAGACAATCATCTCTCTTTTTTTAAAAAATTTTTTCTTGTGAAAGCAAATCCACCACCGCCCTAATTTCACTGTTTAAATGATCTAAAAGTAACTGAGGTGTGTGGCAGCCGGCAGAGGCAGTCTGACACGGAGGCAGGCTCTCACCCTCTGCCAGCGCCGGCCGGAGGTGTCGGTGACAAGGGGCCTTTGTCACCAAATGACAACTCCAGTCTTATTTCTGGGAGCAATTCATTCACACGAAGAAGTTAAGTGTGATCAAAAGTTAGCGAGACACATCTACAGCTTTACAAACACAACTGGCAGCCTTATCCTCAGCCTTTTGAGGCTATTTTTTCCCAAATTGCTGCGAGACAGCCTCACAAAGGGAGGATGTATTTTCAAACAGAGATATCCTCCGTAACTTGGTTTATACAAAACCCAGGCAAGTGGGATAAGCTGCTTCCCACGCACACCATGTCTTCAAATGTAATTAAGTAAATAAAAATAAAAAATGACTAAGCCCCAGAACTTCTTGCCTGTCATCCCATTAATTTTTCACTTTTGGGGACATAATCGAGAAGTTTCTCGGTACCACTACGACTACACCCAGGTGGGTTTGCAGAGAAACCGGAGCCTCCTCCAGGCGAGAAGGTGAGGTACCTACCAGACTCCCTGAGAATATTGTGAGCCTCGAAGTCAGCTTGACGTAAAGTGCTGAGGACTCCCGTCGTCAGGAAAGTGGGGGTGACATCTGTAGGAGGTTCTTTGACCGGTGGACCGAACACGTACACAACCCTGGAAAACAAAGAGGACAGGTGAAAAAAATCAAACCAACACATTCTGCAGGCGTGGAATAAAACAGATTGCCTACGGGCTGCCTCGTTGATGTTGCAGTGAGAAAATAAAATTAGGGAAAAAAGCATAATTTTTGATTTTGCTCCTCACCTGCTCGCTAGAGCTTAATGTAACTTCATGCATATACTCTACACATGATAGGCACACTAGCTTTGGAAGTCAGACATAATAATTTATTTCGGTTTGCTAGAGACTAGCAATAATCTCCCTATTACCTACGCAAGAGAACAACCCTTTGAAAAAAAATAAAAAAAGAAATCCTAACTCAAGGGTATCACAAAGGATGCTTTTTCAATTTTACTGTGATACCAGTAAAATCAAGTAGCTTTCTTAGGATAGTCTCAACTAAGTGCTTACAACGTCTATCTTTTCTCCTAATAGAAAACCACCCAAAATACCATTAAATAGTAAACCTTACTGTTAATGAATACATTCATGAATAATGGTTTCAGTGCAGGGCACTAACATTGTCATTTACAAATCTGCGTAACTACATCTGTAATAAAGTATCTTCTGAATTCAAACCAGTCACATCAGCTCTATCTCTCTAATCTCATCTCACTGTGTTCTACACGTTGCAGAACAAAAGGCAGAGCATAATATTGTCTGAGGGGCTTCGTACGAGGATTTACTACGATGTATTCACACGAGTTATTTGAGCTTGTAGATACAAACCGAGAACACTTGTCTAAAATCCAAAGCAGAAAAATACGCAAGCTTTCAGTTTGGTGTTTTTTGTTTGTAATATAAAGTCTGCACAGCTGGGCAGAAGCCCAACTATTGCAGTGCACTCCTCAAACTGTCCCTGTGCACAGCCATGAAGGATTCTGAAAACACACTCCGGTCCAGCAGGACTCCCAGGGATGTTGTATATTCAGGAGCTTAAATCCAAAAGAGCTTAAAAGCTGACAGCGATGCTGGAAACCCCGCACATACTTTGAAACTGCACATGCAATCCTGATTTTATTGCCTTCTTTTGTTCCTGCTCTTTAGTTTAACGAAATACGTTGCAATTCAAGATGTCACCTTTAAGAATATCAACTCTTCCAGGCAGGTGTTGCTTATGTGACAAAATTAAGTTTTGCTATAAGCAACTGTAAGTGGTTTCATCAGAAAGCCCACAGCAAGGCGAGGAGGGTGTGTGTTCTCCAGAACTCATTTAATATTTAAGCAGCTTCAGCTGCTATAGAAGTTAGGGAGCAAAGTAGCTGGGAAATGCATATTCACAACAGAGCTCGATTAAGATTAAACCGCCCAGTTCTGGAGCTCTCCTACACGCCAGCAGAACTGCCAGCCCCCAGTGAATTCCTCTTCTGACACAAAGCGAAAAAGATACTGTGGGACAGCCCAACTCAGCAGCAGGCTTTCTGAAAAGCTTTTGACTAAGTTACACTGCATGTTGTCTAACCAAGTGCTTAGCAAAAAATTAGGAGACAGGCTACCAATTTCTTTTTCCAGTTAGTAATCTCAGAAACAAACCTACGTTTTGATTTACTGTGTATTTGTAACCTCTGTATAATACACCTGTCCAACATATCAAAAATTCTGTCATAGATTAAACAGTAGAAATGCTCGTGCATGCTAAACTTCCACATATTAAGTACATAATTAGAAACAGAGATAATTCAAAATACTTACCTGTTTATGTTGTGGCACATGCGCGGTATGAGCCTGGCAAGAAATATTAGAGACTCCCAGTGCGGAGCATCTTTGCTGGAGATCCCACAAACATAGCTATACGAGCGACAGTCACCCTATACAGTTAAAAAAAAAAAAATAAACGGAATGTGAACTTTGCTGCCAAAATACTTCACAATACTTTCCTGCTCATCTTGTAGGTTACAGGACTCTATTTCGTGCCAAAGTTTGGCACTGCCATTTAAGAGAGTAACAAAAGTTTACTGTGAAGACTTACTGAAGCGACGCACAAGATTAAGCAGCTGATAATAAATTGAGAGATGGAATTCAACAGTGATGGCGCAAAGAAAGGTACTTTAGCGCTCTGACTAGTCAGTAAAGAAATCTTCCAGGTTACAGCATGCAATTCCGTGAGAAAGCCAGCTCAGCATTTGTATTTTGTTTGCATTTCTGTCACCAAAGGACAGCCCACAAAAATGTGCACAGCATTAGCAAAGGAGGGAAAGGAAACGCCAGGCCACTGCAGAGGTTCAAGTGTTCCCATACCCTGACTGGCCCGCGCTGCTCCGGTTCCTCTCCTCTCAATGACAAGGATCTAGTACAACTCAAAAAAGTACAGGAAAGGGCAACGGGCACGTTCAAATGTAGGAAATGGGGATTTTTTTTAACCTGCACAGTCTGGTACACCTGAGCCTTAAAGCAACAGGCTTGCAGCAGAGGTCTTCAGGATGATGAATGTCACGAAGAAACTGCCTCTAAGTGACCAGCGTTATTCAATCCTAATGACACCCTCACACACAACACCCGGCACTCACTCCAGCGCCTACTCAGATCGCACGGCAGTTTCACACCACGCCGGCACCGACAGATGACAGCAACACCGGTATCGCAGTCACTTCAAGTTTAGGTTCTCGAATCGAGCCTTTTATTTTCCATCTTAAAGCAGCAATTATTACGCTTCACTGCAGCCTGCCACGCTGCGAGGTAGCGGCTCTGAGAACAACCCTGAATAGATCCACTCACCTGCACTCCCACAGTTTTGATTGGTAACAAGAAGGCATTCAGTGAATGTAGGCTTGTAATCTGCATCAGCTTCTCCTGGTCTTCTTCACTCGTGCACGCTTTGACCCTCTGCAGCAAAGTATGTGGCTGTGCAACGATGCAGAAAAACAAATTTTAATCAAAGCCCCCAAGCTCTCAAACAGAATTTACACGATGCAAATAAAACTAATATTTAAGTAGCTGTTCACTTCAATTTAGTCTGTGTTTACTTGTTGGAATTACTTAAAAAACGCTTTTCATTTAACGACTACATTTTAGCAAAAGCAGTTTTACTTGGTCGGACAACACACAGTTGAAGCTGAAGCTCTCCAAGGCCACAGGGGAAGCTCTTTTCCTACGTTCCCTTCTCCCTTTCACACAGCTGTACTTTTCATTCTTGCTGTTTATTCCAGAGACAGCACAAAGCAACATCCCACTACACTATGCTACAATCCCACAAGTTTTCAAGGCAATACTCCTCCTCCAGTGTTTATGAACTCAGAGTTTACAGCAGGCCTCTGCTCATGACTTTGCAACGCCCCACACTTTAGTTCAAGTGAGCTCAGTGTGATCATGAAGGCCACACCAGTTAAGAGACCGAGAAATTTATCATCGATTTCAAACTTCAGGTTTGTGTTCAGGACCTCTAGCAAGCACTAATTTCCCTCTCCTGCACTTAAATTTAGACACTCAGTGATTTTTAGGGCATTTATTTACTGTTTGAAAGGTATATAAACTTCCACTTTCCAGAAATGCTTTAACACTTGCACCAGTCATGGTGTGAAAAATTCTACTGTACTACACCAAATAGCCTTAAGTGAGTTGTGCTCCTCAAAGAGCACAAACAAGCACTTTTAAACTCTGAGCAACTTAAACCTCATTGCAGGCCACTAGAACGTCATACGGGTTTTATGCATCCTAGAACTCAGCAATTTTGTTACCTTCTTAACACTTGCAGAAAAATCCGCAACTATTTTCAAAATGTTGTTTGTTTCGGGAAAGTCTTTGCACACGTACGGCTCTTCAGCACATATCACTCTGATGGCTAGCCCAGGACCTGCAACGCCAAGTTGGAAAAAATATTACACTAAGTAACACAAGCTGACTTTCAGCTAAAAATGTGACAGCATCTGGAACAGCAGGACAGTCATAGAGCATCGACCGTTTTGCCAATGTACTTATATTTCAGTTGCCACAACACCTTGTAACACAAACAAAATTATAAAAACCCCAAACCCACAAGCAGTTTATTCCAGAACAATGTTATTCACCTACACCTTACACTGTCTGGTTGCGTAAAGCAGCAGTTAGCGGTGGTGACACACTGTGGATGAGAAGCCAAAGCGCTCAGGAACCTCCTCCTCCTCCCCTTTGCTAGGCAACTGGGATGGAAGAGCTGGTCAGAACATCCAGCCGAGCCCCCCCTATTTTTAAAGACACCCCTGATGGCTATCTGACCTTTTAATACAGAAATGCAATTTGCTGGAAAAGGCTGAAGAGAGCTTCTTGCGTTTTGTGTGATGCTAGTGCAGGAGCAGGGCAAGCTCTGCCAGGGACTACTACACACCCTGCAGGATGATTTTAAACCTATGGACCGGAAAACAGAACCCCCTTCAAAGGGACATGGGCTTCATAAGGTATACGTGGATGCTTTCTGGTGGAGATGTGTTAGTTGCCATGCAGTCGTTTTCGAAATGGCAAATGCCCCTGCGGAAGGCAGGCAGGTGCAGGCCGTTATTTCAGGTAAGATGGATCTGACAGCCCAGGCAGCATTCAGCTGCACTTCCCTGGTAATTCCTGCTTTGGCTTTTACAACTAAAAAGCAAATACAGCAAAAAGCAAATTTGGTTGTAAAACTTTTCCCTTAATCACTATACATAACAGAGCTGCTCTCGAACATTCTTTTCCTAAAAAACCATCCTCCTTCAGTAAAAGCTAATAAATCTATCAGTGTTTTTCTGTTTAGAGCTAAGTTTTATGCTCTAACATAAATTTATTCTACAGGTTAAGTATATTCTCAACAATACTGATGTGATCCACAGCCCTTCACTAAGCAGCCCAGATCAACTCTCATACCTGGGAAGGGATGCCTCGAAACCAGCTCTTCAGGAAGACCCAGCTCTCTCCCCAGCACTCGCACTTCATCTTTGTGAAAGTCTTTCAGCGGTTCTATTACTTTACCCTTTAGAAAGGAAAAAAAAAAAAAAAAGGCAATTTACACTCTGGCTTACGTATTCAAACAGAAAGCCTCAAATGTTTAGGTTAGGGCAGTGGGATTGGCCTGCTTCTCACAGCACCAGCTGCCAACACTTGCATAAACACTGGAAAAGTACAAGCGAATGTGAGCCTTGTCAAAACAGTTGCAGGACAGAGGCTAAGAAAAGGAAGTTTAAGTTCGTGCCAGAAGTATCAATACCACAGTCAGTGCAGATAGAGCTGTAGGTCAAGCCTGCTCCGACTGTCTTCAGAAATACAGATCTTTCTTCTCTTCCCTAGATGTTCAAATCAACCTAAAAGTCTTGAAAATAAAAGCGTGGGTCAGTAACAGTTACTTGCTCGTCTATGGCTGGGCACTTCCTAATAACTGAGCACCTTCCTACAGGGTTATTATGTGATGTCTCGTGTTGATTCTTTATTTTATAACACAGAAAACTTGCCACTCTAACACCGGAAAAGGCAGAACAGGGCAGTCTCCTCCATTTGTTTTGGATGCTAATAGTTAAGAGCTCTGCAGCAGAAAGGCATTTAGAAAGCTCTTCTGGACTTCGAACTCAACAGATCAGTTGGGAGTGCAAGCAAAGGGACAGCACTCAGGCTGCTTATCTTCAGAGAGTCCAACCTCCCATGCTCCTACCATTTCCAGCTGCCTGGTCATCACCCACACACGTCCACGCTGGGCCATTTTAGAAAGATCTGTGGGTTCTTAAACTGACAACTGGCAAACAGACTGTGTGCCACTGGCAGATGGCTGATCAGGTTACCAGTAACGTGATGCAGGAGCCGTAGAAGAACAGAAAGAAACTCATCATTCCCGTAGTCACCTGAGGGATCTATCCCTAGATTACAACCCATCGAAACGTATTACTCTCATGCTCTCTCTCGAGAGAGAAGGGACAACACTATGGTTGCAGTGTGGAATGTTACTAGAGGTTCAAGAGAAGGAGAATTTTGGCCCTCTCGCTCCACAGGAGCTGATTATCTTTTCACTAAGGCACTGTCACCGCTCTTGCCCGAATCCATAACGTGTCAGCTCTGGACTATCAGTACCTAAAGGTTACCCATTGACTAGCATTCAGAACAAGATACAACAGAAAGAATAAGTGATCCATTAAATCACAAATTCCAGTTGAAACAGAATAAAGTTGTCTGAGAAGGCTTCAACTGCTCCCCTGCTAAAGGTGTTTGGTGTTGCTCTGCTTCCTTACTGGGATGCAGGTTTCTTCTGAGCATTAACAAGAGTGAGGAAGCAGCTTTCAGCTTGCTGTTGAGAACACCATTGTTCACACCAAAAGAATCCATATTCAAGCTGTTGACATCTTCCTCAGTATCCAACGCTGGACAATTACTCAAACAATTCCAACTCCTTTAGGAATAGAGCAACTAGAGAAGTGAATAAAAATCCAGCAGAATAGTACAATCCAATAGTACAACAGAATCTAAAGGGCCTCATGAGAATATGATGGGACATGGGACAGTCACACCAGGAAAAAAAAAAACAAAACAGAAATTGTTCATTTTTGATACCCAGTTTCACATCTGCGAGAAGCCGAGGGATACACCAGTATCCTCCTTTTCATTTACCTCTTCTCTTAACTTTCGAATCAGCTCTGTGTCATTATGATGAGTTTTGATGACTTCAGCTTTGCCACTTGCAACAAGAGAAGCACTTTCAATGAGATCAGGTCTGAGGGTACCCTGAGCAAGAAAAACCTCTTCAGGTTTCAGATTCATTTCTCCAATAACTTCATTGGCAATCTGTAAGACGGAGAGAAAGAAAAAAGTGTTCCAATCTACTTTCTGGTTGTCAAAACCTCAAGGAACATAATGGATTGCCCAACACACAAGCACAAAACCCCTAACAATAAATAATTCCAAACATTACCTTCACAAAGGTGTCACCAATGATTTTTCTTTTTTCTTCAGGACTTGTAGTCATATTTAAGGTCTTGCTAATTCTTTTACGTGGAGTTCTGTCCTCATCCGAGATGGGGAGAGTTGTTGTGCCATTATAAAATGAATGAGCCGCGTTCACCACTGCACAAAATTAGAGGATTTTTTTTGGCAAGGCCAGTAATGAATTTTATGCAACATTACAAAAATAAAATGTTTCACTCTACTGCTTTAAGAAAATAAAAATCATTCTAGTCCTTTGACTATTAAGCAGGGCTGTTCAATACCTCAAGAATTAACTGTAACCAAAGCATGTTATTTCTCTCATTAACCCATGCTAGAAGGTAATTTTTTTCATATTATGAAGCTACACGACCATGTGAAAGTTCAGCTCTTGCTTGTAATTTACTTGTTGTGTTTAAATAGTCTACAGGACAGTATTTCCCCAAAGCCTTTCGGCAACCAAAATTAGATGATGCGCTCTTTACTCATGGTACGTTATGCTTTTTAATTCAGAGAGGCTCTCAAAGCAGAGATCAGCTAGGAGGCTCTTTGGCATCTTTTACCAGCGCTGAACTCCACGACCTACAGAAGGAGCGTTTGCAGCAAAGGGATTCCCTCAATTTGTTACTCTGGCAGCCTGCCAGAGCCCGGGCTTATTAGTTTATGGAGTGCAAGAATAAGAGAGGTTTTCTGCTTTTTTTTTAAAAAAAACAAACCCAAAAATGTAGAATTAAAAAAAAAAAAGTGTGTAGAATCATCTGACGACACCACTTCTGCACAGCCCCAGAGCTCCAGGAAGAGGCAGCTGTGACTCATGAAATATATCATCCGGGCAGTATAAAGCAGCTCTCGTTGTTTGCACAGCTCAAACATACAGAACACGTCTTCTCTGACCTCCTCATATTTCAGGTACCAAAAAAATCCTAGCCTTGCCATCAGGAATGACAAGGTACCTTCCGCTGTCTCATAATGTATGGCTTCTCAACGAGCTACTCCAAAAAAAACCAAATCAAGACAAAATCAAAAAAATACAAACCACAAAACGCACTAAAACACATCTATTTAGAAGTCAGGAGAGAGGGAAGAAAAAAAACCAAAAACCAAACAAACCAAACAAGCACCCTGAAAAGGGGATTTTGCCTGTAATAGCATTCACTCACCAAAATGAACTCACAGTTCAAAAAGAAAGAGATCTGGGACAAGAAATAAAGCCCCGGCGGAGGACTGTTAACCAGGCTGCTGAAGAAAACTGCAGTCAAATGAGTTCTGCTGAAAAGATTACTCATCCATCAGCAGAAAAGTGACTGAGCAGCAGCGACAGAGGCACGCACCCACTGCCCTGCTCTGCCCCAACAGCAGATACCACATGGCACCGACTGAAGAGAGGGTCAGTTCACTGCCTGCTCCAGCCAAACCGTTACAGCTTAAAATATTAACTCTGAAATGCTGCGAACAGGCCTGGGTGGTTCCAAATTGGCAACCACGCTTTGGTACGGAAAGTCTGAGAATAGCGAAGATCAACTCAAATCAGTGAAACAAAACACTAAACGTACGTTTTAGGAACTCGGCCACATCATTAGCGATACAGAATCACAGAATGTGTTGGGCTGGAACGTCAGGCATACTTAACAAAATGATGGTACCTTTGACTTGAATCCCAAGTTTTTTGAGTGCCTCCTCCACAGACTGACTCTCTCTTTTGCGCATAAAGCCATTGTCTATGTGCACAGCTATGACCTGATCTCGGTTTAACGCTCGGTTCAGGAGAGCAGTACACACTGTTGAGTCCACACCACCACTGAGTAAAACCTAAAGATGAGGGGAAAAAAAAAATAAAACCACCAAATTTGGTCAGCTATCTACAAGGAAAGTGTTAATAAATAATTTAGATGCAACTATGAGGACTGGAACAGACCACTGACTTCTAGTCAATCATTTGGGAAGAAAACAAGAAGTCAAACAACATATTGACCCAATTGTGCAAACTTCCATTTGTTAATGACAATTCTGCATTTCTCCAATTAACTTGCGTAACCATATGTGAGGGTTTCTGTCAGACTTTTGCAAATAATCTTTCCGCTTCAACTCACCAAGACTTTCGATGAGCCCACTTTCTCTTTGATATCCTGAATGCACTGAAGTTCTCTGTTTTCCACTGTGAAGGTACCGCTGCATCCCGCGATATCATAGAGAAAATTCTTCAGGATCATTTTGCCGTTCACTGTGAGGCTAACTTCAGGGTGGAACTGTGCTCCATACAGTTTTTTAGATTCATTTGCTATGCCTTCATTGGCACAAAAGAAGGAGCATTACCAAAAAAAAAAAAAAAAAAGGAAGTGAAATACATGCCTGAGAAAGCCAAGCACACAGTTCTTGAGTGTCTTATTCTGCCATATTTTGTTCTAGATCGCTTCGGCAACAAGCCGGAATATACTGAATAGTCCATCATCTAATCTTAACAGGAGTTTGGAAAGAAATCTTTCAGTAACCAACCAGCTTTAAATCTTTTAAATGGTCAGCTTTTCTCAAATTAGTTACCTGATTTAGGAGCAGTGTCTAAAGCTTTCCCCCCCTTCCCCTCTAAAATAAAGATTCAAATTAAACCAGGCGAGTATTTTGAAATCCTACTAAGCGGCTCAGCAAACTTAAGACCTCTCCAGGTCTCCCATCTCTTAGGAAGGAGACTCAAAGAGGCTGTCAGAGATTCAAAAATTCAAGTGGCTTTCAAAAACCAGATTCTAAGGTCCTACATTTTTCTGCGACGAGCTTTGCGTAACACTTGAAACCCTGCTTTCAATGCCAACATTGGTTTTGCTCAGTTGAACATTCATGCAATAATAATAAATACAATTACAAGTTAATCAACCTTTAATAATTAAACAGTGCTTGACTTGCACTATTAAAAAGCAAAACCCAAACACTGCTTACACCACACGCTACGACACATGTCTTCCTCTCCCTGCCTTAAGGGCACACAGCATTTTACTTTGACGAGAAACAACACATGCGTACTTTAAAATAATATAAACCATAAAAATGAAGTTAAATTTTCCTTAAACCACCAATTTAAAACCAGGACCATTCATTTTTATGCCTATTTCTTTCTTTATTATCAGGACAGCACGCATGCAAGAAAACACATACAAGGAATGGTTAAAAACAATTCGCTTATTTTGCAATCAAATAACAGAGACAGTCTGTTCCCTTTAGGTTCTAACTACTGTCTGCCGCATTCTTTCCTTTAATGGACACTATCAAAGGACAATTCCAGTATAAAATAAACACCTGCTATAATGTTCCCAGACTGTGCAACCACTTTGAATCCATCAGCGACTTTATCCACGCTATCTCCATGAGTGAGGAGCACAAGCTCTTCCTTCTGAAGGCCCCTAAACAAAGATTAAAAACTAGAATCAATTGGGGGGATAAAAAAACAACCCACAAACAAAACAAACAAAAAAAAACCCCAAACCCCAAGACCTAACTACCTGCATTTCCAAGAGAAGCCCTTAGGGAGCCCAGTAACTAAAAGCCCACCTGGATGGGCCAGGCCCATGTGAAATACATGCAGGCTTTCCTTCCCAGCAACAGTCACCTCCAACTCCGAGATGCCTCTGCCGGGAGCTGCAGATGTTCTTGTCCAACACATCCTCAGGCAAGAGGAAATCTATCTTAATTGAGAAGGCTGGTTTTGCTTATAAATACACCAATGGTGAAGTATCCCCGAGCCATCTAGAGTCAACCTGGATACGTTGAGCCCTGCTTTTTATCTCAACAAAACGAAGTTTTCTCACTCAAAACTTTGAGGACAAGCTGGGCACCTCAAACTTTGGGCAGGGTATAAAGTTCTGCAGCAGCCCTGCAAGGGAAAGCTAATACAACTGCAATGTCGGGTACAAGTAAACTGTTAGAATTGTGACATGGAACTTGAGAGGCATTGACAAGCTACCAAGAAATCTAACTCTGGTTTTATAAAACATCACAAAGCAATTTTAAAGGAAGGCAGAAAATCAATGGTTTCAGACTTTCTATTACCTTTCAAAAACTGGATGGGTGCCAACCAATACAAGAGTAATGCACTGCATAGCACAAGACGACGAGAGCTTAACACACAGGCTGTCATGCTGTGGTACACTTCATAGTGTCTCAGTGAAGATGTTCTACTTCGAAATACGGGGTTTACAGAATATTCCAAATACCTCTGCACTTCTTGAGTTAACTGAGAAGTTATGCCTAAGTGTTTGTTCACATGAGTAACTTACTCCCTCGTGAGCACAGCTGGCAAGGTTTTACTAGAAATTACCAGGAAGGATGCATGCGATTTCACTATGTTCTTTAAAATAAGCTTCCCTCACCCAGTCACCAACTTCCAATATTGTTTTGATAACCTCAAACGTCTACGTACCTGAACAGCGAACACGTGTTATCCAGAGTAATGCTGAACACTCCATCTTCTCTAACACTCTTCTTGTGCACCGTGCCTCCAAACACCTTATTCATCATCTGTCAACACAAAAACTCTACATGAGAACGCACCGCACGTTCCAGGACCACTTCGTACCTCAGCCTGCCCGTGCTGACAACAGCTCGAGACCTCCAAATACACATGGACTTCGTATTTTATGATAATACTCAGTATACAACACGTAGACAATTGGTAGAGATTTGCAAAATCGATACTCAACAGCGTACATCGACCTGCACTTACACAGGGCTGCTCTGCAAGTCAGCTGAGTATCTGAGGCCAATTATCGTAAAAACAGTTAAGATGCTGAACAAAAAAAAAATAATCTGATTATCCATTCATTAGTTAAAGGCTTAAACTTATCCATTCATTAGTTAAAGCTTAAACTTCTCAAAATCTGGCTCCTCAGGTCTGGAGAACGAGTCAAAAAACTCAAGTCTATTCTTGCTATATCAGAGTAGTAGTACAATTCTCAGCCAAGTTTTTTCTTTCCAAAAATCTCACCTTGTCATTTGGAGTTATCTGCATTTTAGATTTCCAAAGTCTCAAAGATGCTTCTCCTTGCAAACGTAACTGGGAACTTAAATAATTTTTTTAAGAGTTTCACCTTCCAATTACTTTAATTTTCAGAGATTTAAGGCTTCATTTTAGACCTACTTTGACACTGTACTTACTACACTTGACCGACTTCAATCTTTTATAATTAACTAGCAGTGTGTTAATACACACACTTGATTCATTTCCGTAAAGTCAGCCTTAAGGAACTCCCCAGCTTGAGGCTAGCTAACGAGGTTTTCAATCTGCTTGGCATTTGAAGGCACATTTTAATACAACACCCGTTTCCCTTTAGAGCAGGGAGTGCCAGCATTGTTTCTGTAATTACCAGCCTTTCTAAAGGAGTTTTTCCAGCCACTATTCAGCTCCTCTAAAGGCCTAGTTAATCACTAACCCTACAAAAAAACCAAGATGCACAAGAAGTGACACATCTAATCCATCTCTTGTCTCCTGGGAAGTCTGTTTCTTCATTCAGCTCGGATCTCCTAGATGCCGGCAGGGTCACCACGCAGCTCTAAGGCAGATGAGTGTTTTTGGAATGGGAGGGTAGGGTTCAAGCACTCTTAAGAATTATACTAGAAACATTCCAAGCTCAAAAAACAAAGGGAAAAAACCCCTCTTTTACTTGTTTCCATGAGGGGCACATTTTGCAATATCAACCAGACAGAATTAGCCAATCACTGCCAGGTTATGTTTACTGCAACAAAACAAAAAAAATCCACAAAAACTCAACTCAAAAGAACTTAGCAAAGACAAATCATTTATGCTATTGATACGGCAGACCCAAGAGAAGGATACGCAGTACGCTCAGTTCACCAATTGGGACTTTAAATGTATCTTTTGCACACGTGGCATCTGCGTATATTTGAGAAACAGGTCCTTCACTAGTTTGTCTTCAGTTAGCACCAGAAATAAGGCCTAGAAGACAGCTGTAGACAGACATATCTCTCAACAGCACCTGCATGCCATAGCAGATTCCAAGAACTGGCTTTCCTATTGTAAATATCGCTGGGTCGAACCATGGTGCATCTTCAGCATACACAGAGTTTGGTCCTCCAGATATAATGATAGCTCTGCAGACAAAACAGAGAGAAAGCTTTAAGTCAAACACATTCTCTACTTCAAAAATCTCTTTCTTTGCTGTAAATGCTGCCATTGCTTCCTGATGCTCTCAGTACTCTCTATATACTAATATAAATTTTAACACGGATACACTAACATATAGCTTAGCGTTCTTATGCTACAGCTGTCAAAACCAGCAGCTTACCAGGAAGGTACTTCATCAGTTTAAACAAAGTCAAATATAAAGTCTTAAAAAGTGACTGAATTTCAAATTCCTCACAGCCAAGTGTCAACTCTGAGACAGACAACACGGCTAGGATCAGATGCAGAGGATAAGCATTAAAACATATATATTTTGTGATGCCTGTGCCATCTGGAAGGGAGTCACACTCAAAAAAACGGACTCACAAATTTCTTGAGCTGCTGAGAAAACTCCCCTTAATTCACCCCCGTTACGAGCAAGATGGCATTAGCAACAGGTTGTGAATTAAAAGTCTGCGACGTGCAAGCATTTATGGTTTGAAGTTAATACTTCACGCTGTAACAGACAATTAAATCTTCTCAGAGGGGAAGAGAACGGTCGTGCACACCACGGTGATTTGCAGGATGGGGAAGTGCAGCAGCAGTTGGGCAATGCTTCCTGGCCTCGGCCCAGGATGGAGCACGGCTGTACCAGACCTTGGACTCCTGCACTGTTTATTTCACAGAGAACATCAAATTTGTTATTCAGAGCAAGAAATGCAAAACGGGACGAGGGAAAAGTTGCGTATGCAAGATTAAATGTGTCTAATAAAGCTTTCCGCTAGCATGATTTAAACCGTTTGTCATGTAAGTACTGACAAAACAGAATTTTTCTGCTTTTAAGCAGCAGAGACGGGCATTGTGCTCTGAACATCCGCACCACTGGCAGGAGTCATCACGCAGGAACGAGGCCACACACCAACGCCAAGTCTCAGCCGCAGGGATGGGGGTACCCGCTCCCCACGGCCCACCTCCGCTCCCAGTTCCAGGGCTGGAGCCAGAGCAGGCAGCATTTATTCCTTTGTATGTCGGGATCCAAAAGTGAGCTTTGGAACAAGCACACAGCTGACACCAAACCCTGTACAGGTACAGGCACTTCTGTTCCTGTCGGGTGAATTTCCTAAACTCAGGCGCTGTCAGGAGGAGCCTGAAAACTCCTAACGCCTGCTGGTATTCCTGCTTCTAATAATTCCACGTACAGAAGCATTTGCTCAAGTGCCATACGTAAAGAACACTGCTTGATATTAACTGAAGGAAACACAGCCACACCTAAGAGCTGAACATTCTTTGGAGAAGTCAAAAATAGTTACACACTGTCCTACTCAAATAGTAGAGTCTCCAAAATCTGCTTTTTTTCCATACCAACCAAAATCCCACAGAGCACAGAAAGGTTATCCAATGTGCCCCAAGTAGTAAAGTAAAAAATAATAAAAAAATAAAAGAGCTGAGGATGAGAGAGGAATCTCAAAATAACAGGAGTAAAAAGCTTGCATCAATACTCCCAACCTGAGGACTCACACCAGTGCCAAAGCTGAGACTAACACCAGCAGAGCCTCCAACTGCGGCACCTCCTCAGCCCACGACCAGGACCTTGTGGAACCACCAATGTCCATGTCACATTTTGATGAAACACATCACTAGAGATTGTTGTGAAATCATAAAAATTGAGGAGCTGCCTTCTTTACACAGTTTAGCAAAATGTTCAGTCTTGCTGCCTGTCTCATGAGCTGCAGCACAGACACCCGATTATTCTCACTGCACATGGGATATATATATCTCAAAACCTCGCAGTAAAACCACAAACTCATTTTTACAGCAGTCGCTGAATAAAGGCACCCAGCGTTTGGCATCAGCATCTGTTGAGCTTTTCTGGATGCAAATGTTTGACTGGGGCTGTGGACACGAAGCTTGTTGACCAAGCTGGGTAACCAATAACCTGCACCCAGTATCCTAACCTTGAGAAGCGACCTTCCGAATGAAGAGGTTTTGCCACATTTTAGGGAGCAGTTATTTGGAATGACAAGTCCAACAGGTCTGATCTCGTACAAGACTTTGAAGAACCTTCAGCTGTGAAAAGAACAGTGGAAAAGGTCTTCCCACAACACCCCAGCATCAACACAGCACAAGTCCGAGGCAAAACATCATTAGTACTACGACCCACACCTTGAATCCAACACACAGGAGATGCAGGGATTCTTTTTAAGTTGGTAATTAGCTATGTCCATCTTTAAAAGGACTTGATTGTTGGAGAATCATAAACAAGATCTAACAAGACAAGGTATTTTTCAGAACACTTTGGACAGGGAAATTCTTCACACAACAAGAGCTACCTAACAGATCCAGCAGTTCCGGGGTTTTCCGTTCTCTGTGTTTTCAGAAGAGATCAGTAAGTCCCGATTTGACTTACTAAAATACACTTGTTTACTGGTTCACTAATTATCATTGATTAGAAAAAAGCAATTATGCAGCAAAGCGCTGTCTTATCTGTTGTCAGGCACAACGCAGGAGCACACGTGCACCATATGTCCGGATTTGTACCAAACTGACAAGGAAGGGCTTTGATGACTTGTAGCCTTCAGGGCATTTATTTATTACACTGGTAAGCCTAATAAAACAAGAAAATGAAATGTAAAGAGTACCATGTAACTGTGAGGCCTTTTCTTGCTGCAAACAGACAGTGGTAGTTTCAGGTGGTTTTTTTAGTTGCTTCCCAGAAACAGTTTGGCATGATTTGCCACAATATCTTCAGTATCCAAGTCTGGTGGTTTGTTTTGTTGTTTCTTTTTTTAGATTTAACTAAGAAAATAATTTTTAGAAACTTGCAAGACTTGTTTTCCTGGTGAACAGCTACCTTAGTTTAACAGCTAAAACAGCAAGATCACCCAAATTTTTGCAGTGCAACCTCTTAAATGACACAAGCGCAAGAGACTAAAACTACATCAAGGAATTAAGAGGCGAATATACAAAAGGCAGACTGCTGCACAAGCTCAGGTGTTTCTGTGGATAAGTTAAAGCTGCGGTCATTAACACGATTACAACGAGAGCACCCTCAGCCCCAAAGAAGAGAAGGAGCAGAACGCGCAGGCGGAGGCGCCGCGGGGATGGACCTACCGAAAGCCTTGTTCTCGGATGGCGAAGGCCGGCGTTTCCAGAGGGAAGATCTCGGACTGGACGAAGAGCTCGCGGACCCGACGGTCTATGACCTTCCCGTACTGCGCTCCGGCATCGAGGATGACGACGGCTCCCTCATAGTGGTGCTGCCCATCCTTGAGCTCTCCTCCGGCGTTCTCCGGCTGCAAACATGGCTCACGTCAGCGCTTTAAGCCAGACCTCTGAAATAGCTAACATCTGGAAAGCTTGCCTATATGTGCATGTATGACTAAACCAATAAAGACTAGCAGAGAGACTGCCAACCGAAAAAATCCCCAAGTTTATATGGACCAGGAGATGCACATGGAAGGTAAAGGGACGAGGTGCTAACACAGCGCATCCCGCCCACAAACGTGACATTCCCCAATCCCCAAACATGGTACATATCGGCGGGGAAAAAATAAAAGCTAGGAAGTGAGTGAAGGCAGAGCTTTCCAGAAATAAGAAATCACATGCCCCGTTCACCACTCCAGCTTTTTTCATTTTACAGTTCCATATAAAAACCAGCACACCCTACGATAATTAAGAGCATGTGCCCTTTTCTCAAGCAAAACAGGATGGGCTAAAGTCGGAAGAAAAATGTTTTTCCCCCATTGCACTGCCTCATACGCTGAACTTTCACTTGACATTACCTCCTGGAGAGAAGCAAAAGGAGAAATTGAGAACAAATGTATCTGCTAAATGACTTTTCAAAACAAAAAACCAACCCCAACTTTTGAATGCAGCATTCGAGCAGACTGCACATCAGAACAAAGCAATGGTTCTCTTTCACCCTGCCACATTTGAATTGTTTGGCCAACTTCAGCTAAAACTGAGAGAGGGCTAGAAAACATGAGAAGTTTCTCCTTTTTTTAAAAAGAAATTGTGGAAAAAAAAGCAGCTATTCCATCCAAGTGTTCTTATTGAAGGACCTTCAGGGAAAAATGTAACCAAAACCACACAGTGAGACACCATGAGGTTCACGCAGAAAAAAATCCGCTGCTTAAAAAACCCCCCAAAAAAGCAGATTACTTTGGGGGTGTTTTTCCCTTAACTTACAGCTTACACCATTTCCTTGCCAACGTAGTTTGACGGAGAAAAAACTGGGAACAGTTTTACTTTGGTAAACGCTGCTTCAAAGCACATCTTGAAGCTTACGACCTGTTACAAGTTTTAATTATTGCACGTTGGAGTTGTTCAGCACGTTTGTACCAGGGAACAACACATCCTTCGGCCCAGGAGGTTCCCACTACCGGCTCCGAGGGACGCGGGGGCAGTCTGCAGCACGCCACGGTGTTCCCGCGTGTGTCAGAAAATCAACCACAGGAGGAGAGCATCATCCTGCTGGGACGCATTCTCCCCAACAAATACACAGCAAAGGCTGCCTTCGAGGGGTTTTCCCCCTCAGCCGAGAGACACCTCAAATAACTATCTTCAAACTAGTCAAGGAAGGCAAGCACGCTGGAAACTTCCAACATTGACATTAGCTGGAAAAGGTTTTATCTAAATTAAAGGACATAAGCATAAAAAAAATAGTGCTAAATCCCTCAAAAGCCTAAATCCAGGTTAGAGTCAGTCACTTAATTTCTTTGCTTCAGCTTCACTTTTAGAGTGATTCTGGGCACTTCCACCTAGCAATTTCTGAACTAGCAGAGTTCTTGCGAGAAAGACCAACATCCTTATTCTTTCCTGATCCCTTCTTGTGGCAAACACTATTCCTTGCGGGGCTGCTACTTATGAAGTGTCTTTCACTGTTTCAGAGCGAGCGCTGCAGCTTGTCCCACGAAGGCCCAGAGCTCACCAGGAGAACGAACCGGACAAGCCTCTGCGGTCATTTTGCACAATGATCACAGGAGCTCTCTCACAGCTAACGGCATCAGAATTACTTCTTAATCATTTACACGGTCCTGAACAGCGGCTGTTTACGGCTTCAAGCAATCACTCGCCGCCCTGAGTTTTGCTGGGAGTCTGTTAATACCCTCTCAAAAGCCCCATCGTAGCTCAGAAGGTTTTCCCTCAGGTGATGCCAAGGGCATTTGGGCTGAAATCCCGTAAAAGCACCGCATCCCTCCACCAACACAGATCACCTTACGGGGAACATGCAAGATGAGCAAGAATGGCAGAATCACAACAGAGAACAATAAAAATGAACAGTCGTTCAATTGGCAGCCCAGTAACTCGCTGCTCCCTTAGACGTGGGCTTGGAGTAAACTTCAGGCTGAAATAACTTCCCACCAGCATGACACAGGGCACTGCCCACTGCCCTCCTTTCCCGCAGGCAACCTCCCGGTGCGTCCCATCCCAGGAGTTATCGCAGGCAACCCCCCCCACGGACTGTGTCAGGGGAGATTCTGAACTTCGCTTCAGTCGAAACGCTACCGTAAATCACAGGGGGAAGAAGAGGAAAGAGAAAGGCAGTAAGTCAGTCAGTAGAGGATCTGGCTTTATTTATTGAAAGGCAGAGTTCCAAGGCCAGAGGTATTGAACCCAAATTTAAAGAGGGGAAACTTCATTTAATAAAAATCAAAAAAGCAACAGATGCTGCCAAAGCGCAGCCAACACGGCAGCTCAGCTCACGCGTTGGTATAGCATACGCACGCCCGGGGAGAGATGGAGGGGGGGGGATTCTCCAGTTCCTAAGAAAGGCTTTCTCCCCTCAGAAGGGGCATAACTAGAGTTCCTTGTGTTCTCTTAGCCTATTTTCACAAAAATGTGGAGAACCCTCTGTTTTTAAAACTCCTGGTTTGACAGCCCTCTGAGGCGGTTCAGGCAGAGGCACTGCTCCGATGTCCCGAGAGCAGGACTAAAAACAGAATGGAACTCGTGCACATCAAGAGAAAAACGGGGGGAAAAGTCTACATTCAGCTAATTTAAATCAAAAGTCACCTCGAAGTTATAGGTGAAGTATTCCTACCATTCTCTACCACTGATGAAAAAGATAAAAGCATTTTGGTGGTGTAACCTCTTTATCGCCAGACTGCTGCTCGCCCGCTGTTTCACGGACCCCAGCCCTGGGACCCAAGGGTCAGCCTCAACCCCTCATTTCAGCTCTGCCACTTGGTAACACAAGAATCAAAAAAGAGGGGGAAAAAAAAAAAAGCTTCCATCACTGCCGGGGGTTTTTTGTGTCCAAAAAGAAAAATAAATTATGAGTTCTCTAACAAGCTGTGGTAGGGGACCTGCCCTCAGGCTTGCTTTACCAGCTAAGGACATCACAGATCCTATTCCTCGGTGTACCTACCTACCGCTTTAAACTAAGTTTGCAGGTTCCTTAGCCCACTTCTGCAGAATCAGGGAATTTTCTTTCAGCATTTCACACACCCACACACTCGCGGGATTTTCATTAGTGCAATTTATAAAACGCATTAACATACAGAGCAGTCATTTTTCAGAGCACCAAGAAGCAGCTGGCAGAGCCCGGTCGGCAGCAGCAGCCCCTCTACCCCAGCCCTCAGCTTTCACTAATAACCTAGGACAAGCCTAAACCAGGAGCCTTGATCTGGCACTTTCAAGCCAGCACAGGTTTTACAAGAGTTTAATTGTTTCCCTGTGGTATTAAAATAAAGCAGGAATACGAACGCTTACTCATATTCTCTCAAAGTATAGCAGGGAAGTAGCTCCTTCGAACTCAGGCAATCCCTGGGGATGGATACGAGAGCCCCCAACCTGTTATTTCAGACAAACCGTAATTTACATAACTTGCATGCGGGTTTCCAAAGGCTGCTGGGACCCGGCCCCCGCAGAAACCACTCTCGTTAGCTCTCGTTGCCCGCTTCCTGCGAGAGCGCGGCTGGTGCGAGACGAGCTTCACGCGGCATCGCCGGCTCCGGGCACGACCAACCCTGGAGAACAGCAGCTCTCAACAGCAGCCCCGGCCAGGAAAGGAGACTGTGTCCATGGTCGGGGAAAAGCACATCAGAAAACTAGGGACCAGCGGAGCACTTCGAAAAACAAAACCTCAAACTCACGTTTTCCTGCAAACTAGATAACATGTCTAGAACAAGGGTTTTATCCCACCACAGCTTGAGACAACTCACGGGGTTTCACTTCAAAAGTTGCACTGTCAAGAAAAAAAACTTAAACTCTGTGAAGGCGCACGAGGCCGTTGGCCACGCCGGCAGGCGAGAGCGATGCCGACACGCGTCTCCTTG
>NW_009735212.1:3957-5640 GCF_000703405.1 Apaloderma vittatum | reverse complement strand
TTGCTCCCCCGCGGAGAATGCGCGGAGAATGCGCACTGTGCCCGGCCCGGGCGCGGAGCTGCGTGCGGGACCGGCCCGCTGCTGCTGCGGGCAGAATTAAGCCTTTAATCCGCGGAACTGGGCTGCTCGGACCGTCGTTAACACGGGGGATCTGATATTAAGCCGGGTAGCACGAGGGCCCGAAGGAGCAGCGAGGGGAACAAGGTTCTTTGCAGGCTCCTGAAACCATTTTTACAAAGGTTCCCCCCCTCCCCCGGCCTTCTTTGCCTTGAAAAGCTGCGGATTTTCTGAATGCAACTTCAATAGGCCACTTTTTTTTTGATAGAGATAAATAATATCGAAGTGCTTTAACTGACAGGCTGCTTTAGGGCTTGGGTCTCGAGCTGTTAAACTGTCGGGTGCTGCATCTTAAAACATTGTGCAGAGAGATCCCAGCAGAACCCGATAATTGTGTCTAAAAGATGCTTGAGGCCTTCAGTGAGATCTTTTTAACCCCATTCGTGTTGACAAGTTTAGACATGTTTGCCTGTCCACATATCTGGTCAGACACAGTGAGTTGTGAACCCCGCACCAGTTCCTTTTTATTAGTATGTTAAAAAATACACATTATTTTAAGTCATTGATTTGGATCGAAAGAGCTTTTCTGGGGGTATATCAGAATATGTTAGCCATTGCTGAATACAAAGAGCATGATATATTATGTGCACGGTATGGCTGTGTGAAAGGGGGGGATTTGTTTCTTCATCAAACAGAAGTACAATCTCACTAATGTCAGTTTGTGCCAACTGGTCAGCATTATCCTAAGAGTGCTTCTATATGTTGTAAAATATGAAGATGCAGCTCTGAAGTGTTGACATCACTGTAAGAAATATTGATGCAGCCTGATACCTAGTCGTGTCTCGTAAACATCCAGTTTCCTTTCTGTTGTGATTTTTGAAATTATTTAATAGCTATGTATATTTTCTGAGCACGTGGACCAGTTAGATGCTCTTTTGTGCTAGGTGCTGCATATCTGATAAATGCCGGCTCACACCCCAGGGAGTTTCAAGTGATGCTGTGCATACTTTGCATCGTTTTAGAAATGCACCTCTGACTTTTTTCCCCCCCTCTCCCTTTCTTCTACCTCTCATGGCATTAAGTTGTGAGTAGCTCACAGGCTAGCTTAGCATTGCTGTAGTTCTGATCGATCTGACTGTGCCTTTGTGTATTTTAAGTTATTTTAAGGTAACTAAGTCGTGGTACAGGTGCAGTTTGTCAGCCAACGGGATCGCTTCTGTACCTGCTAGGAGTAAAATGTGCTGTACATCTCTACTCTGGCATCGCTGGGAGAGGGGCTGTGTCGCTCTGACTGCGCGGGGACATGGAGCGCTGTGCCAGCTCCCTGCCCTGCCTTGGCGAGGCCCGGAGGGTTTTGCATCCTCCGCATCTGCACGCTGATGTCCACGCGACGTCAGCGCGATTCTGCAGCAGCGAAAACGAGGAAGGGCTTTTGGCCTGCCGCCCTTGCAAAGGCCCATCCGCTGCAGACAGGAATGGTTGCGTTCGAGCGAGGGTGGGAAATGGAATATTGGCTGCCCTGGTGAACGTGCGTGCTTGGAATCTCGCTTTGGTGGGAGTGAACAGCTTTCGGAGACGATGGTGAGTTGTGTCTCCTGACGGCGCAGCACGTCTGCAGCTCTGCGG
>NW_009735212.1:0-3918 GCF_000703405.1 Apaloderma vittatum | reverse complement strand
GTTTTCGTTTAATTAAGGACTTTAGCTGGTAAAATTGGAGCTTGTGCTTAATTCTTTGCAAGATTCAAACCATATCTTCCTGTTTTTAATCAGAATGCTTTACAATGACAGTTTATGCTTCTTGGCACTGTATATTTCATTAACGTTTTTATGAGGAGTTACTGGCAGGGGAAGGAACCCATAGAGCCGATACTGTGGAGCAAGGCTAGGGAAAAAAAAAATCTATCTACTTTTAAGGTATCAGTGCATGTTGTGTTTGTCACCTTTTGATTGAAAATATTCAGTGGATTATTATAGTATGTTTTTATTCAGGGCTTTTTCTGTAGGCATGCTGGTACATAGGTAGGAATTGCAAGGTAGGGCTTCCAAATATGGCATCTCAATTTAAAAATATCTATACTTTTTTTTTCTCCATTGGTCTATGCATACAATAGTGCTGGCAAGCCAGGGGAAAGGGAAGTGCTGTTTTATGTGACCTGAGAGGTGTTTATGCTGCTTGCAGAAATACTGGGGTGTTCATCTTTTGCTCAGCACATGAATTTAGCAAAGGCTGGTGTGCCGGGTACTCGTGGTGCAGCGCACTGCAGCTTAGAGCAGGGCACAGCAGCTCTATAGCCATCCATTAAGCAGTGCAAGTGGGTCTGACAGAACTTCTGTGCTGATGTTCTCAGTGCGTTACTGCTGGAGAGACTGAGGTGGTGGGCATGTCACGCCAGTCCCGCTCACTGCTGGCCGAGGGGATGGTGGTGTGATCTGAGGTCCTGCTTTGTCAGCCGGAGCCGCAGACTGAATTAGCAGAGAGGAAAAGGCATACCTGGGTCAGGAAGCTTTTGCCTGTTGCAGCGAGGTGATACAGATCTTATTTTGCAGCATGGTGTGTTGTTTTCTGTCTCCTCGCTGGCTGGTAGCTTTAGTGCTAAACACCTGCACAGTTCCTGACGAGATCCGTGAAGAACGAGGAGGGGATAAAGGCACGATCCGCCTCCTGGACCCATTAGCACGGTGTATGCGGCACGTTTTCCATCATCACAGCCGCATCCCTTCCTGAGCTGGTCTTTATGTAGCAAAGTGCTTGGTGCCCTGGCAAGCAATGCTGATGCTGTATGTCTGCGCATGGTTTATTTATACCTGGAGATGCAGTGCCTGGTGTTCACGTGTCCTGTTGGTACAGTTCAGTGGAGGACAGCAGTTTTTGGAGTTATTGGTGGTGTGATAAAGTAGCATTCCTGAGTCTTCCCTCAGTTCTCTCTCTGGCAAATGCTGGAGGTTGTTTAGGATGGGTCTTGCTGGTGGTGCTTTTTTCCCCTGTTGCTCCAAGGGTGACAGATGAGAAGCAGCGAAATGGTTACCTGGCGTGTCAGCTCCGCTGGGCTGAAGCCCAGCAGTCTGCAGGCTGACACAAACACGGGCACCAGCTGGGCATACGGAGCCGTCTGGGTGGTTTGCAAGCATCCAGATCTGTGTGATCTGAGTGCCTTTTAGTGCATCCTCGTGTGGTATCGTTCTTTATGCGATTTTTGAGGTGTGGATGTAAATATCAAGTGGAGCTGTATCCTGCAAATCAGAGGCTGGTTGAGTATGACACAGGATTTGCAAGCAGGTTTGTCCCATGCACTGTGATGCCTTTGCTGTCACATCTTCACTGATACTGATATATTTGTTGGCAAATACTGTGGTTGCCTTGAAGGAAGAATGATCAGTAAATTGCTGCTGGTGTAGTACATCAGACAGCAAAGGACTCCCGAATGTGGCAGTGACAGGCAGAGCTAGAACCAGGGCCTGGTAGGTGATTTGAATTAGAAATTATGGCACAGGTCTTTAATGGTGAGAGTGTTTGCCCACGGGAACAGATTGCCAAGAGAAGGGGCAGATTCTCTCTCTGTCATTTCTACCTTAACACGTGAGCTGGAAATAGCAGTAGAGGAAGTTTTGAATAAAAATTATTGGGTAAGTTCCAGCAAAATCAGTTACTTAGAAAATCTCCTGATGGGAGAGGGGAGGTTTGACTGTGTCCCTCACTATAAAGTTGGATTTTGTGTGTGCTGGGAGCCCACCTGCACTGCTGGAGAGTGGGCTGAGCTGAGATGGGCTATGCAGAGCACCCTGGTGAGAAATAGTAGCCCAGAGCCCTGGAAGGTCTGGGTGTTTGCAGGAGAGAGTGTCATTGCATGGGAGGATGTCATTGGCATGAGATGGTTTGGAAGACAGTGTTTTGTCACCTCTTTTGCATGTATCAAGTCAGGAATACCCAGTGCCAAAACATGTATGTGGCCAAGAGCTGCATGCCTCCGAGAGCTTCTTAGGGGGAGAGGGCAGCGTCTCTGGGGTTCTCACCTGCAAGCTGGGGGCTTGTCCTAGCACAGACTCACCACCTTTCCTGGAGGTAGGAATGAATGGCAAGAAGCATAAAGGGAGCCCCCAAAGGCTCTCCCTGTTTTCAGGGCAGGAGGTCCTTACTGCAAGAGCAGTGCCCAGAGCTGCAGGCTACTTCCTTAAGGGCTGGTGGAGGTCAGAAGTAGATGAGAGTCAAGACCACATCCTCTCATGAAGTTTATGTTAAACAGCTTGTGGAGGCCTTCAGCACAACATGGATTATGCTGGGAACTGTTGGGCTCTGGAGCAGGCCAGTGCAGGGGTTTTAAGGTGGAAAACTGGTCCAGTCCTCCTAACTACCCACTATCGCCTTCCCTCTGTCCAGCCAGTATGGTCAAGTCTGGTCCATTTCTCCCTGGCTTTCTCTGAATGCCCCTTCTGTGCTGCCTGGCTTCCCTGCGTAACTGCTGGTTGGATGCCTGATCTGCTCCACAGCTTTCCCAACGGAGTTGAGCTGGTTAAGGGCTATGTCACACTGGGAGCCCTTTTGGTGTGGATGCAGCATCCTGTTGCCTTGCACTGGTAGAAGCCATCATGTTAGTTCTGCTGTGAGCTCTTTGCATCAGGACATTTCTGCACAGTAGCAAACCCTGTAGGTTCAGAGTCATCCAGAAGCAGATACGGGCCAGACCGTCTGCCTCCTGCTTGCATACTGCTTACCTTTGGTCTTGGAGTATTTTGCGCCTTTCCTGAAGTCGCAACAGCTCAATTTAAGGGGTTGATTGCCTTGCTTTTTTCGTCCCAGACAGGAGAAGGAAAACTTTTGCTCTTTTCACTGGTGCTGCAGGGACAGCATCCTGTGAGGTCCTGCATAAACCTTGGCTGGGGAACTACTGCCAGTAACTTAGAAAGGAGAAGAGAAATCCAATTTTGGAATGGTCTTTTTCTTTTTTTTTCAAAAAAAACCCCCACAACCTGTGACTCTTAGATTAACACTTTGTATTTTGAGTCTTGGATTTGATTGTATTGCACCCATCTCTTCTTGAAAATATCTGCTGAGCAAAATCCCAGTCAAAATAAAATGCATTTCATTGCCTTGTGCAGTTCCCTGCCCAGGGAGGAAGTGAGCCCTGAGTGCACAAGTGGAAGGATCTTGCAGGCTGTGCAGGGAATAAGAGGTGCAAGAGGCTGAGATGTTACTGCCTGTGTAGGTTTAGGAGAGGTGGTTTTTCCTTGCCAGCTTCTAGCCAGGTGCCATGTTCTTGCAGCTTGGTGTCCACCAGGTGTGCTATCCCCAGCAGTGGTGCAGGTGTGGTCTGGATGACCGAGTAGTGAGGTGGGTCGCTAATTGGTTGAAGGGAAGAAGTCAAAGAGTTGTAGTCAATGGGGCAGAGTCCAGTTGGTGGCCTGTGTCTAGTGGGGTCCCCCACGGGTCAGTACTGGGACCAGTGCTGTTCAGTATATTCATCAGTGACCTGGATGTGGGATTAGAGAGCGTTGTCAGCAAGTTTGCTGATGACACTAAACTGGGAGGAGTGGCTGACACACCAGAAGGCTGTGCGGCCATGAAAAGGGACTTAGACAGGCTAGAGGGATGGGCAGGGA
>NW_009735211.1:0-21585 GCF_000703405.1 Apaloderma vittatum | reverse complement strand
CCCGGGCAACAAACCCCCATCCCAAATCCTACATGGATTGACTTAAACCCAGGGGATAAGTGCTTTAGATTAATCTCATTGAATAAGAATGAGGCCAAACAAAACTCTTTAAAATCATATTAAAAATCTATCAAAGGACAACTTGCAGTGGGTGTGCTTTTCATTTTGTGAGCGCAAAGGCAAGGAGCAGACAGCAACCTTCCTCCCATTTTTTTTTAATGTGAATCAAAGACATTCTCTAATATTTAATTGTCCTTGTAGCCATAGCAGATTCCTCCTCTTACATTAATGAAGTACAAGGCTTCGTTACACATTTGTAATTGCAATATTTAAATTTGCCATTTTACATCTGGAAGAGGCTGGAAACTCCCCTTTAACAGCAGGTCCGAGCCAGTGCCATAACACAGGGGCACAGTCCAGTTCGTGCTACAAAGGTGATAGGAGAGTGTGGGGCAGAGCCCCGGGGAAACCTTTGCTCTGGGAAGGGGGAACGGCCGTGCCAGATCGGGCTGGGAAGGAAAGAGAGCATGGGGGAAGCAAAGGCTGAAACCATCTCCTCCAGGGAGCTCTTGTAGCAGAGTCAAGCAGCAGAAACTTCAAAATAAATCAGTTCAGTGAAGACACCAGAGGCTGTAGGCTCTCATGAGAGAGCACCATGCTTGCCACATGAATAGCACCTATTGCAGGAGGACCTCAGCAGCTTCATAAGCAGCTGAAGGATCAGTCTCACCTCTGGTTTGTGTGCAGGGACTGAGACGGGACCCTGCTGTCCAACAGCAGAACCCATCAGCATTGGTCCTGCACCCCTGACCAGGCTGGAAACTCTGCTTATTTCTAGAGGCCAGTGCCAGGTAGGCGTGCTCCTGGCAAGTCCTCAGGCATGGGACAGGCTGCGTTGGGTTAAAATTAGATGAAGCAGTAAAAATGGCACAGTTGAGAAGCAACACCAGTCCCATTAAGGAAACCTTTGGAGTATTGCACCAGTTCTGCTCCACCAATTTCTCTCGGGGCACAGAGGCTCCAACAAACAGGCTGCTGGTGGTTGGTTTCTGTCAGCTCCACTCTCTGGATCCAAGGCACAAACCAGTTAGTGCAGTGGGTTTGCCAGGACCAAACACAATCCTGGCTCTTGAGCGCCTTTTTGGCTTTTTCCCAGCTTGAGGGCTATCTTTCTCCTCTCCTGACAGCTTTGACCAGGACAGCCACCCTGGAAACAATGAAAGCTGCTCCACTGAACATGCCAACACATGCAAATTCAATGAAAGCAGCAGAATTGTTTCTAGCCAAGATATTTTAGCTCAGTCGGTTAGAGCGTGGTGCTGATTAACACCAAGGCCGCGGGTTCGATCCCCACTCGGTCCCAATGTGTTGCCTGATCTAGTTGAGACACATCCTTGCCCATGACAGAGAGGTTGGATTAAATGATCTCTAAGGTCCCTTCCAGCCTAGGCCATTCTATGAATCTATCATTCTATGATTTTATGGTTTCGTCCTAACACCAAACAAAATCAAGCCAGAATGAAAAGCCCAGAACAACTGGTGCTTTTCCTGCCCTCTCCACAGCCTTATGGAGAAAGTAAGTTGCTGTAGACAGAGAAGTTCTGCTGCTTTCTATCCTGCCTAGTTATGGGTGCTGCTCAGTGGTGGGGTACCAGTGCTAAGGTCTCTCATGTTCGACCTAGACACCAAAAGGTGTTCAACTACAACCCTTGTTCCAAGGTCATCCCCTTGCTTTTTCCTATCCCAAAGCCTTGAAGCATAAACTCAAGATGTTCCACCTGCTGAAGAGGATGTGGTCTCCTGTTAGCGGCAAAGGAGACAGAGCCAGAACAGAGCTGAGAAAAGGCGCAAGAACATGTCCTGGGAGAGGCAGGATTCTGGGTGTGAGAGCAGGGAGCAGAGAAGCGACAAGGGAAACCCAAACCAAGTCCAGGTTTGACTCACAGGCAACTTTATTAAAACTCCACAGTGTCATTACGTCCAGATTAAACGCAGAAACTTAAGTAGCAGGGCAGCAAGGCCCCCACCACTCACCACAATTAAGACAAGGAAGCAAACCTGACCAAAATCAACACCAGCGCAGTCAAACAGAGCAGCAGCTTCACCAAACACTGCCAAGAGCTCATCTTGGCTCCCACTCAGCCAAGACCCCTGTAACACACCCCACATACCTCAGAGACAAATACAGGGCAACATCCGTGCCGGGGAAACCCACCGTCGCTCCAGCAACTGTAGCATTTGGGTGCTCAAAGGACTTGGAAGCTTCTGCACCCACCACAGCCCGTTCTTGCAGCCCCTCCTGGCCATCCTGCCCCACCCCAAGCCCCCCCCCCCGCCCCGCCTGGGTGAAGAGGTGGTTTGAGTCAAGTACAAATTAACGCCAAACCTACTGGGGTCTTCCTGAAGTGAGCAATGCACAGGGATAAAGCCAGCTCGGAGTCGATCCAGAGCTGCCAAAGTGTAAATAAGGGCAAAATTTGTTTCCGGCTGACCCAGCTACAATCCAAACACGTTTTGCACATTGGCCTTTGAGTTTATTAAGAGGAAACCCAGCTGAGCTTCAGGGGTGTGTGTGTTTTAATGCTTTCTCTTTCTTGGTTAAGAATCTCATCCTCTTCCTTTCCTAATGACACAAGTAATCCAGCACTATCTGCTAAAAGATGGTGATGCTGAAAGAAATAGGCATTCTATTTTTTTTTAAAAAATAACATTATTCATCATGACTGTAATGTTACGTGCCCAGTTAGAACAGACGGCAATGAGATCTCCTGACATCTCTCTCTGCTGCGCTGTTGGCCTTTATTTCTACTATTACGAATTTGCCAATAGTCCCTATTAATTCATACGTGACAGCCAGGAGAAGGTCATATATTTTCCCCTCATGCACAAGATCAGTTCTTCCCAAACTTACACTCGGCATCACTCTCTCTGAGTCATTTCCATCCTCAGGGGTTTCTTTTCTGTTTGACATTTGCCTTAAACCTGGTTGCTCTTCCAAAAAGTACTCATAACAAAGTCAGGTGGGCTTTGTTGTTATTTTATCTTAAACTAATAAATGCTAGAACTTCATTCTCTCTGCAAAAACATGGTTAATTTTATACTGGGGCCTTTTTAACATCCTTTCTGAAGTTTTCAAAACAGTAAAATCAGTGTGTTTAGTAACTGCCTGGGAGGAAAAAATAAAACTGGGTCTCAAAAGTTACATTTTGGGTTGATTGTTTCCCTCCTACAGTCCTTAGTATGACTCACTATAGCCCAAAGTAGGTGCCCTCAATTCTGTATTCACAAAGTGGGTATCAGTTTCATCTGGTTATATTCCTTTTTACTTTCTGGCACCTGAAATTGCCACTGGATTTGAGCACTTCCTAGTCCCCTGTTACGCACCACACCTGGCTTGGGTCACAGGTGGGCTGTTCTCCTCGAGCGAGACCCACGCAGGCAGCAGAACGTTGTGCTCTGGCAGGGCTTTGTCCTGTTTTCAAATGCCTGCTGCTCCACGCTTGTGTGACAGGAGGTGCTGGAAGCAACACCGCGCAGAAGAGGAGGAAGTGGGTGCTCATGGGGAGGTCCTGGGGGAGTTTTAAGTCTCCTGCAGGTCTGGGGGAGCATCTGCTCTCCCCCACTGAGCCCCCAACACCTCACCAGCTCAGAGAAGAGTTTTGTTAGAGACTTCACCAGAACTCAGGTTCCATTTCACAGGCCAGGCAGTGGTGAACGAGGGCTGGCCTCAGCACATCTGGGGCCAGACCACATTCCTTTCAACGATAAGCAAGAACAAGAAAAAAGGTAAATGGGAAAACCAAGAAGTGAAATCCATTCTGTTGGTATGTACTCAAAAGAGGCCAAGCCAAAGCAGGGAGAAGCCCGAAAGCCAAGGTTACGACTGGCAAGTGTTAGTAAGAGCCTGCAAAAGCTTTAATGTTCAGAGGGGTGAGACATTTTATACCTGCTCTGCGTTATATAATTAGGTTTGACAATACGCTGCAGGCAAGGAGAAGTTTGGAGATTGCTGGATGCCGCGCTGGCTCTTCCCACAGTGACAACGTTTGCTCCCAAACTCGAGAGTTTTGACATGAAGTTTCGTGCCCATGAGCTCTTGCCCCAAAGGGACCATGTGTCATCACACTGAAGAGCTCTCCGCAGCCCTGCCACTCGCGCTGAAATCCGGGAGATTCCTTCCAGGTGGCAATATCTGACTAATGATCAGTGTCCAGGGACAGACCTTGGCCCCGCGCACAAAGGACGGGAGAGAAGGTGGCTCCCTGAGACAGGAGCAGAAGTGCCCCTCCCCGTATAACACAAGGGGAAGGGGCAGCCTTCCTTCTCCTCTTAAACATGATCCTGGAACCCCTCTTCTGCCACTACTGTTTATCTGGTTAAAAACAGGCACGCAAACAAGATTGTGGAGTGTTTCTACAGGTCTTTTAAATAGGAAAGCAGCTCCTGTCTGAGTACGCTTGACTGACTTTCATGTTATATAGATATCACAGTGCTCCAAAACCCACACTTTTTAAAAATTTATTTTTCTTGCAAAAAAATCACCTTAGAAATGTGGCACGTCTTCAGGAAGCCACATTTAATGGCAGCCGTGCAACAGGACACGCCTGGATTCGATTCCATTTGGACCTATGGAATGAAGGGGAGGAGGCCAAGATCCCCGAGATCCCTCCCATATTTGCCTGATAAATTGAACCACTCCTCAGCTGATTTGGCAGGTCACCCTGACCCCCGGCTGAGGCACTCAAGCAGGGTTTTTGCAGCCAATGACTGGAAGGTCCCGGCTTATGTTGGAATCTGCTGGTTGCCAGTTTTTCTCTGTCTTTTCTTCTTCTTGACCTTGGATACACCAGTGTCCATCCCGCTGGAATATTCAGATCGCAAGATCTCAGCGAGGCGATGTTTGCCGTGGGTCTTCTTGAGAAGGTCAGACCTGGGCAGAGGGAAGAGAAGAGGAATTAGATTTCCTTCTCTCCGAACTGCTGCTAGGTGGGTTACTGATTTTACAGCCGCAGAAAGTGACATTTGCGCATTAGCAGGAGAACAGCTTCCTTTTCTTGAGGCTTGATTTGAAATTCTGTCTCATGCAAAATTAGATATTGTTGTGACAGGTTTTCACAAAGGTGGCAAAATATCATGCCGTTTTTAAAAGCAAGCCTTTGTTCTGTACAAATGCTCTTGCAGGGGTGGCGGGGAGAAGGAGGGAAGGTTTTGTGCTGAAGGCTGATGAATTAGGTGACACAGCAGTTTGAAAATTATAATAATAATAAAAAACCCCAACTAACAGCTTTAAGACATTGAACAATGGAAACATTTTATAAACAGAGCTTAAATCCAGAGTTTGAAAACACAAAAACCCCAAACAAACACGCCAAAAAAAAAAAGTCAGGAGTCTAAACCCAATAGACTCTTTTTCTCGCAGTGTCCTGCAGACATCACATGGACCTTACAGCCTCCCTCTCCAGAGACCAGCTTTTGCAACGGTAGCTGCATTCTGCCCAGCCACTAAACTCCAACATGGATCTCCCTGTAGCCTTAAACTGCCAGCTATAAATATAAAACCCCACTCAGCACTTTTCCACCACAGGTTCTGCCACTGTCCTGCTCTATAACCTTGGGAAAGACTCATCCCCACTGCTGCCACCATCCTCACTGATTTAACCCGCAACCCCTTCAGTGGGGGACCTGTCGTTCCCTACCATGTTTCCATAGTCCTGGGCACAACGGGGTATCCACAGCTACTGAGGTCTGCACGTCCCACTCTCCTCTTTTGTGATAAGGACCAGTGACAGATCTCCAAAATTTCCAGAGAAGTGAACGGAATCAGTCTGTCCCTCTACACACAAGGGAGCTGAATGGACGCCTGGCACCCGTGCCAGCGTGTATTACAACAGCACATGGGCCTCAGCATTCCCAAAGGCCTCAGAGCACTGACTCTCACAGCTCCTTCAGAACCACGCTGGGGATCACAGGAGAAGGAAGCATTTATTTGGCTGCCCCAAGAGATCATTCCATTTATTAGGGCCAAACACACAAGGAAGGCAAAGGAAGCAAACTCTTGGCTGCCTAGGGGTATTTGTTTGTTTGCCCCTTTTTCCACAGCTTTTTTTTTTTCCATCCTGGTGCTGATTTCATGCCCTGGAGTGGGTCTGGAAGGGTTGATGAGAATGGTGAGGATGGTGAGATGATTACCACTGAAAGATATGGAATACACAGGTGAGAAGATTCTGCTGCCTTCAGTGTAGTCTCCGTTCTCACACTAATTAAGCATTCAGGCTCTGCACTGGTAGAAGGGCTGGAGACTGGACATACCGGAGAAATAAGACATGCAGCCATCACCTGGGTTTGAACCCAAAGAAATGAAGGCAAAAAGACAGAATCAATTCAAAAGTGGCCTTATAGCCAACGAAGCAAACATGCTACCAGTAAAGTCGTACCTGCGGGACCTCCTGTCAGGCTGCACCCCTGAATGTGCAAAACTGAGTGAGGGCAAAGTCTCATGCCAAGGTGTGCCCCGAGCCAGCCCAGCTCTGCTGTAAAAACTTCCTAGTGCAGCTCTAGCCTCCACTCAGCCCCCTCCATCACTTGATAAAGTTTCTATGTGACACTTTCATTGTGTCTCCAAGCATTTACTACAGTAATTCGAGGGTAACCAAGCAACAGATCAGTTTACTTAACAACAGGGAACTATCTGCTGCAAAAGGACAAGTAATCCACCAGTAGCTGCCGGGCTGAGATTCAGCTCAGCAGGGAGGTTGTCCAACATTTTATTATCAATCAGGTAAAATCATTGCCCAATTAGTAAATCAATACCCCCTGCTGTGGTGATCAGCCGCAGACAGAAAAGCAAGCATGCAGGGAAAACAGAGGTTTCTCCCTCTAACCAGGGCCACACACACACAAAAAAAATAAAAATCGATGGAGCTGTGCTGTGGAACCTGTACTGATCAGTGCAAGAAGAAAAGCAGCTGTCAAGGCCCTGTTGAAACATGAGATGGAAGAGCAACAGCAACAGTCTGCAGTGACAGCACACTGGGGAAGTGCACCAGGTCAAGGTCCCTGGCTGGATGCAGAATCCTGCTGTAAACCTGTAAATTCCCCTCTCTGCTCAACTGGTGAGAGTCTCTGCGGCTCTGCCAGAGCAGCCAAGACAACATCGTCAAGGCAAGGCGCCCTGTGGTTATGAGACAAAGCCCAGGAGAACAGAGCAAGACCTTGATGCTCACCCTCTGAGCATCCTTGGGCAAAGTATTTAACCTCTTTGGCCTTCGTGTCCATTCTCCCACCTTATAACCGGGGGTGACTGCATTTTCCCTGATGCAAAGGCTGATGTGATGTTAAATTGAGTGAATCGTGTGGTGATTCTGGATACTTTGGCAAAAAGCTTCACAGAAAAGCTGTAAATGCAAGATGCATTTGCAATACAGACAGAACCCATGTTCCCGTCCCTTGATAAGCACATGGATTGTCAGCATCTCCTTCTGTGATCTCACGTCTAGATATCACACTATATCGAGCCCTAATGAGAACATATCATGTTGATATCGGGCAGAGAAATCCCCAACCCTTTAAATCCCTCCTTCCGAACACAACATCAGTCTTTAGGTGGGGAACTACGAAACGGCGCAGCTAAGGGGAACTTGCAGGAGAAAAAGAGATTCACTAATGACTGACCCATCCCACTGTGCTACAGTGCCAAGATTTCAGCAGGGCTGAAAGGAGAAAGAAGCGTTCACAAGGATGAGGAAAGAGCCACTTTTATTAGCTGGGGGAAAATGAGACAGGAATAGAGAAGTCATAAAACTCAGAAAATGAAACAGCCCCAACACATGAATTAGGGAGAACCTGTCCCTGAACACAAGCTATTTGACTTCCCTGTGTTACTGTCCAGTGTGCTGGGTGTGGAGTGCTGCAACATACTGGATGCCAGGGAGAAGCACCGCTGGGCTACTGCTCTTCTGTGCCAGATATGGGGTATTGGGACTCCCATAAGACAGACAGGAATTAGCGAGCAGTCAGAGGAGCCAGCAGAGATGAGTGAGCACTCCCGTCTAATTTCAGGTGGGGGACACATCACCCCTTCATTTGCAAGGCATACATACGTTTCATTGACACATCTGCTTCATTAGAGAATTGAATCACCAACTGGTCTCCAAGCCAAAAACTCCTGCGTGTCAGAGCTGTGATACACAGACATCCATGGTTTCTTGGATATCATTTGATGGCTCAGAAGATGCCTCTGCTAGTCTTTTTAGCTAAATGCTGAGCGAGTTTGTTCTCAGAGGTGTCTCCTTCAACTTGGTTGGCATTGCTGTCTGTTCCTTTGTCTTGAGCTGTGTGAAATACTGGTGCAATGCAGCACAGCAAGAGTAGTGACCTTTAACCAACTCGCAGCATCTGCAGCAACCAAAGGCTCCCAAATCGCTCCAGCTGAGGACGAAGGAGTATAAAGTTCTGACGCACAGTCCCAGAACTCATGGTGTGTCTTTGGAGCAGAGAGGAGTAGGCTGTTTCATTTATCAGAAAACATTTCAACATGGATCGCGCTATCAATCTGCCTGACAGCAGCTCCAACAGCTCTTTGAAACTGTGCCAGCAGCAGAGCTGGGTTACCTCTGGGCCAAGGCTGCTGCAACACCTGCTTTTTCCACTTACAGCATTGGATGAACCATCTGCAGCCAACGCAACCCTGTTTGGGTTGGGTTTTCTGTTGTTCTTTGCAGAGTAGGGGCAAGAGATTCATCAGTGATTCTACGCTGCTCTCGACAAGTCAACAGATGGCCTAGGTACTCTGTTATCAGCTGATGCAAACACTAGCTTGAGAAGATCAAGGAAAATTATTACCCAGACTGAACATCAAGCGCTGTTCCAGAACAGTCAGAGCAGTCTTCATGCCGAGACACGCTGAACAGCGAAGCCCGCCTTACCCCTACTGAAGTCACCTGTACTCCTGCTACACAGAAAGAGACAAAACCCCACAGCTTCACTTTCATTACCACCCCTTGAGCTTCACCCTATGGAGGAGAAAGGATGAGAGCACCACTGGGAGGCTGGGAACCTCCCAGGATTCTGCCAGGCTCTTTCACAGCCTAAAGGACAGAATATATTTCAACCGAGAGGGCTGAACATTTTTGGTGCGTACTAAGCAGTGCAGAGATTTTCTAGCTCCATGTGCAAAAGCCCTACCAGCTCACTCAAACATGGAGCAAAGGCTCTGTGCTGCGGAATGGGGCAGTAGTAAAGGGTGTTGCAACAATCAGAGGGATTCTACAATTACGAAACTTCAATTACATAACAGGATTTTTAATAACACCATGATGTGGTAAGCAGGACTCATCTGTGTCCCTGATCTGCCTTAATGAAGAGCAATCACTCCCTTCACAGCAGCCAGACCTCTCACTCTCATTTTTAGATCCATCTGCATTCCAGTTCGTGAGTACCTGCTCTTACCTGAGCTCCAGTCTGGCTTTCTAGAGCAGACTGCCCAAACCAAGCGAAATTCCCAGCGGGCTGAATTCCAAACTTGCGTTTTGACTAATTAAGTGATATTAGGAAAGCTGTAAACGGCACACAAAAACTGGCAGGCAAACTGCTTCTAATCATTAGACAATTGCTTTGCAGGGAGACCCAGCTGCAGCCTCGATTCGCAAGCCCTGTCCATAGAAGCATTAGTCTTTCCAAAATTGCCAATGCCAAGACATTCAAAAGCGGAATCAAGGATAGAAGGCAAAAGGCTACTAGCTTGCGCCCAGAGCAGACTGCTGCCCTAGCCCTGCGAAGGAGGACACCCAGGGTGACAAGGTGTATTTCCCAGCAGGAGTCTAATTCTGCCTGACCACTAAACGCTGAAGAATGAATTAGCATGATAATCTTGCAGCCAAAACCTTAAGGGCATGACGACATCTATATTCAGAGTGATGGCAGTGTCATAATGATGTAAACCAATCCTCTCACACAGAAGCATCCTGGGCAACTTTTCTTGATCTCATTTTAGTTAAGGATTGAACCTGAACTCCGAAGCATGAGGGGGTTTTCACCTTCATTTGTATACTCCTTTTTTGCACAACTATGAATATACTTGATACTCAAGATGTAAGCTCAATCTCTCTGAGCATTTCTGCCATCAGAGATATCCTGTAGCCATGAGTACCACAGGAACCTACCAAACTTAAAAGATTTATCTCTTCCTTTAAAACGACTTGAATGCACAAATAAGGGAAATTAGGTCCTTATTACAGTGAAGCCCTTTGGGGACAGACACCAGCCTTCCAGAGCTGGAAAGGAAAAAAACCAGGCCATCAGGTGCCACAGAATCCCATAAAGCCTCACTAATCCAAAACGCAAAAGATCGAGCAGCGCAGGGATGCTTGGTGGAAAGGCCACAGGCCTTCGGCATCTGCATTGTGGAAGAGTCGAAAGACGTGTCTGTGTAACACGTCAGCTCCTTCTCGTGCGCGCTGCTCCTCCGCAGCGAACGAAAGACAGTTAATCCCTCCATGGGAGTGGGATCAGCTTCCTTGCATCTACCCTTCAGTAAAAGCACAAGCCTAGGCACTTACTAAGCTGATGTACTGTAACTCAATATACAGTATCTGGTTCAGGTGCTCATCTCTCACCTAAACACGACATTTCAACTTTGAAAAACATCACGAGCAATTATTTTTCCCTCTTCAGATCAGGTTTTGCAAGAAGCACCACAGCTAAGTGGATGGCAGATTTGCACAAAGAGGTTTAAAAAACACATGAAAGTTTCACACATGCATTCAGGAGAGGGCTGCTCCCACGTTTCAGCACGGAACCATCGCACACCTGGCTGCTCTATCTTCCTGTCTCACCTTCCCCAAGCAGGCTCTCTAAGGAGGCGCTCAGCACAAAAGGAGACTTCAAAAGAAATGAAGTTTTCTTTGTCCTCTTAAGGAAACATTTAATGATTGTCCTTACCCCAGTTTCAACCCGGACTGCCTGTTCTTTACTCTCTAGACAGGTGCTGAGAGACGAGGCTTTAGCTAGCAGACTGATTAAAAACAAGTATCGGATGTTTGGAGACAACGTGTAATACGACAACCAACACTCATGGTATGATGTGAGAAACGTAATTAGAAAGATTGCTCTGTAACTATACTTATAATTTCAAGCCTTGCATTTTGCAATTAAACCCCATTTGTCTTCTAACAGGCAGGCTCAATTCTGGTTTCTGCCTTGTCAGTGTGAAATGAAAAGCAATTCTCTGTAAGTTAACACCATTATCTTGAATTTATGCTAGCGGAGACTGAATTTGAATCTATATTCCCTTCTCTCTGTTGTGGGTTTTGTTTTTTTTTTTTGAGCACACACAGAGAAAGTTGATTGGAGACAAGTTTCACAGGCAAGAACAATTGTTGGACGTCACAACTTTGGCTATTTCTGCAGGGTCTTAACTTTCCAGACGCTCCTGGATTTGAAATCTGGAGCTTGAGCCGTGATGAACCTGTGCAAAGCCTGCCCGCTTTCCCTGAGCTGCAATTACATGATCCACGTGCAAATGAGCTTTCAAATCGCTCTCAGACCATGTGTTCTAACACCTCCACATCCCCTAACCCCACACGTCCCGTGCATAAACTACCTACTGTATCTTGAGCTTGTCTGTACTATAATAGGATGAAGACTTGGGGAGGAGGAATGGCATCTAAGAGGTTCATAACAAGGGAAAAAGTAGCTCTAACAGAGTAGCTACATCATAGGAACAGAGAGAGGCATTGTTGCTGGCCAAGTAATCCTGTGACACGCTACTGTCAGTCATAGCTTGACACCCTGCTGAGCCAGCAAGACATCAAAGCCCACCCCATACCATCTTACATGCTCTTTATCGGCTAATCAGGCTATTCTTCCTGAAATAAAGCTCCGTTAAATCCCCTGCTCACAGGGGCATTCCCATCCTGTTGCCCATCTGCTGGTGAGGGTCGGCTGAAGCAGGAGGCAGATCAGTGGCCTGTCCCTGGTGGCTTCTCAAAGCAGGACAATGCAGTCTCCAACTTTTTATTTTAAAATCCCTTCCTTTTGCTTTTTTTGTTGTTTTGGTTTGGTTTTTGTTTTTGTCCAAGATATATACATGTGCAAGCGAGGTCACCAGCCCAGAAGCAATTATGTGGATTGGTGCTCTAACTGCATGGCTAACGTTTGCTAACGGAGACTGCAGCACCAATTCCGTGGAAGGAGTCACAACTGATACTGATAAAAAGAAAAAATATATTCCTCTATCTTCCTGCAGTGATTTTACTGGCAAGACAGAGGTTCGCATCCTGCCATTGCGCTAGAGAAGACGGTGAGCCCTAAACATTGTAATCTCAAAAGGGAGGATTCCCTATCTGTGGAACCAACTCAAAGTAGCTACGATCAGACGTCCCGAGCATCTTCAGCTCCATTTCAAGCAGAGAAGAGGATTCAGGGCTCTGCTCCTCCAGAAGCATCAGGGAGTCTCAAATTCCTTACATGGAAAGGAGCACCCCAGAACAGCCCTGTCCACACACCAAAGGGGAGAGAGTTGTAACTCCAGGTTTGTTACAGACTCTTCCTGGGGGAGATCCCACATGACTTTGCAGAAATGCTTTTGCCAGAACTACTTAGATTTAAGTAGGCAGCAGAACACAGGTTTGCCGAAGAATCATTTTTACCAACAGATCTGCTTGTTGATTTGGGCTTGTACCATAGAACTACAGTCAATCACAGAATTAACAACTAAAAGAATACACTGCAGTCCTCTCCTTTCCTGAAGGTACTAAGTTAATGTCTTCTTAGGGAGAAGAGTAAGGAATTCAAGCTGCAGCTGGCCATTCTGAGAGGATGGACACAATTTGTCCCATGGCAAATCTGACAGCTGGGAAACTGCTGGTGGAACTGCAGGAAAAAGCCTACAGAAGACTGTCTGTCTAGTGCAGAGAAGGTGATAAAATAGGCCAGAGGAGGCCACAGATGGCCTTTAAAGACAGTAAGACACATACTTTGCTCCTGATGCAGTGCTATCTGTCCAGGCCCACAAAGAAGAGTCTACCTTGTGAGATAAATCATCACTAATACATTCTTGCTCCTAATGTGCAGGACAGCCAACTTCAAATCTGAGAGGGGAAAATGATCCCTTGTCTCCTACTTCCTCGACGCTTTTATCATCCCACGCCCTACATCAACAGCAAGTATTTAGGAGAACAGCTGTATTTGTGAAAGCCCTTCCCCAGACAGGGGTGAGGACAAAGAGGACTGCAGCTGATCCTGACGGATCACAGCACCCTGAAGGACCATGCAACCGGAAGTGGGCATGTGAACGGAAAATAATCTGGCAGCTTCTTCTACGGAGGTGCTTGTCCATGACAAGAGCTCAGAGAGCAACCCAACCTAACCCAGTGCCTCAACATGATTTAGTCTCTCAGGAACAATCCCACCTGACCTCCCCACAGCCGGGGTGTCCCTTCCAACCCAAACCATTTTATGACTCTATGATTCCTGGAGCAAGCACACCAACCTCGAGGAGCGAAGCACACTATATCTTGTCATGTAGCACTCCTTGGCTCAGGAACATCATGTTGGCCTACCTTTTCGGTCTTGGTTTGGTTCTCTTCTTGGAGCCTGCAGTTGGACGAGCAGTCAGGTTCTGGGGGGCATCTCTCAGGCCAAAGCTCTTGGCCACGTGACCCAGGTGGAGAGATTTGATGTGGAAGATGTGCTTGAGGTTCCTGGGATAGGTGGTGTAGGCACAAAGGAAAGACTGCAGTGCTGAGGAGGAAGGGGAAAAAAAAAAAGAGTGAATTGTGTTTGCTACTGCATTTTTATATATATATACTTAAAGATTCAGCTGTTCCAGCTGAAAGGACATTGGTCTTGTCCTTTGGGACACCTTCTGGTCAGCAGCTGGTAGAAAAGGTTGGTATGTTAAAAATCTGTGAAGGGTGTATAGTACTAGTAGAATCCTGAAAGGAGAAGGTAGGTGGTGGTGAAGTGATAGGAACTGAAACAAAGCGACATGACGTTGTCTTAAGTTTGCCTCTTGAAAAGATGCCCCTTCTGCCAGGAAGGGTGATGTCTGTGGCTTATCTCGGAGGGAGAGTCACGGACACCAAATGGAAGCAGATAAGAGGAGAGAGGGAATAGAGAAACGGGGACTGAAAGAGAAGCATAAAGAAGGCATAGGAAGACTCCTCTGATATTGCAGTCCCAGCAGTCCGTGCATTTTTCACCAGTTACTAGCTAGTCCCTTATAAATATCTGAGAGCCAGGAGGATTTCCTGACTCATCATCACACTGAGAATAGAGCTCCCCTTCTCAAAAGGGAAAAATAATAGAATTGTGTGCAAATTTCCCTTCACATCTTTATATTCCTGTAATGCCCTTCCCTCAGGGCTCATTGCTCTAAAGACGATCATCCACTAATATGAACGCTACCACTGCTCCTCCACGTACCCAGAACATTAACTACACCCAGGCTGTCCTTTCCACTATGGGGAATAGGGGGACTTTTAGTAAGGAAGCTCCACAGCTCAGAAAACGCCTCCTTTCAATCCCCTGCTGCCTCTCCGCTTGCTAAACCTCCCGTGTCCCCGCAGCGCGCCCTCCAACCACCACCTACATCTTCCTCTCCCTCTCAACCCCTGACAGCAGCAAGCTCGAAACTCTAACCTCTCCTGCCCTTGCCCGTTGAGCCACCGGACCAGCAAGTTTGCCCACAGCTTATGTCTAATCTCTTGGCAGCAGCCGGAGATTGGAGTTTATGAACAGTAATAAAAATGTCATTTTAGCAGATCAGCTCCTAGAAGGACCCAGGGAATCCATCAAAGCTCTGTTTACTGAGCAAAGCGAACTCCTTTTCCCAATCGATGAGAAGAAAAGATTGAGTTTTTTGCACCTTCTTCCCAATTTCACAGCGCTAAGCTTTCAGAGGCATCAGAGCATTGAGAGACCTATGTTTTCCAAAAAAGAGAATGTTAAATTCCAAACACCCTGTCCTGGTGCCTCATCTGAAGGCCATCCTTCTGAGGGGTTATAAACCAGCTCAAACGCTCTCAAAAACCTCACTCTGCTGCTTTTTTTGGTGAAGTTATTGGTCGAATTGACCTGCTAATAGAAGGTGTAACTCTTCAAAAGGAACAACGCGAACTTGCTCTCGCTCTCACTTTGGTCCCGTTGGAGCTAATATAGCCGTCTTTCTCGCAGCACTTGCACTGGTTGATGCTAAAGATCCTGTTATGATGAAGGCTGAGCTCACAGTTCTCGATAGGAGAGGCTGCTGGTGCTAACTCTGCAGATCAGAGTTCAAGAATCAAAGCATCAAAGGCCCCCCCCTCTTCCCAAAGTCTTGACAACTGCCAGACCCAGCCCTGAGTCAGAGCATGCAAAAACCAGGCAGAGCTGCAAGATGCTCACCCAAATCTGCACCAACAGCCCTGCTGCACCAGCAGGTCGAAACCTCAGCTCACACAACTGTCTTACCCCTGTGGAGCTCAGAGCTGCTGGCGTTCGTTAGAGCACCCATGAGACTGAAATGAAGACCTTTGTGAACACAATTCTATTTTATATCTTTCCTATCAGGTCTTCTGACCTCTCAGTATTGTCAGAGTCATGTTTTCTGGCTTTTATGTTTAATTATAGTGGCCAGATGTTAAAAGTGCTTTTTTTTTAAAAAAAAAAAGGTTGCAATTCTTTTATAATTTTGCGATCAAGGAGACAGAGGTTTGTAAAAACAGCTCAAAAAGACTGCAAACACTGCTGGTCAGACCATAATTTACATAAAAAGTGCCTCATCTTAACACCACAGAAGCAAACTGCCTAAGCTGTTAGAGTTTCTGCCACACCAACACGAGTCTGAGGCAAGGCACATTGGCCTGCGGTGGGATTCAGACTTGCGTCAGGTAAGAGAGTGGATTTACCTTGGTGCCTTGTTATTACACATCCTCGCTTTTCTGTAAGAAATGTAAATGTGGAAAGTTGAAAAAAAAAAAAAAGCTAAATATGATGGAGGTTAGACAGGCTGGTTTGTTGCTTTTTTAAACAGAGGCAAGAGAGTAATGAGAAATGAAAGTGAGACAGGTGACATAACCTGCTCACCACACTCAGCTGGCAGCCAGCTCCCAGTGGCTGCATCAATCTGGGGAGGCATTTCGCCAGCGCCCAGAGCACACGGGGACGGGAAGGAAGAACACACCAAAACCACCACAGATCCAAGCACTGTGTCCCAGCGGTGAGCTCCTGCGATTCTGCCATCCCTCTCAACACACGGGTGCTGATGACAGAAAGGATGAGGCAAAATGCTCAACTACTGACTATAAAATGGGGAAACACGGAGAGAAAAGCAGGGTTTGCTTCCTTACCCTTTCTGTAACCCCAGTGGCACAAAGGATCAGTCTCCTGAGTTCTATCTGCCGCCACAGCTCCAAAACGAAGCACCTATCACCAAGCAATCCTTCCAACGAGTTTTCTCTTTCCTGGAAGGGGCTCCACGCTTTGTGAGATCCACGCTCCAGGTAGCAGGGCCCAGCCGTACCAAGCCTCCCCCCATCTCACCACTGAGCAGTCAATCAAGTCTGAAGGGCAGCACCTTCACTGAACCATTTGATTTGAGTTTGGAAAACACGGAACTGAGAGGCAGAAGGGATGAGTGGGCAGGAAGCCACTCGCCTTTTGAAAGCGGGCTGCAGTGAGAACACTGCTTATTAACATTGACTAGGTCAGAAAATGGGGAAAAAGAGAAAAAGAGAGAGAAACAAATGCATCTCTGGCACAGTTTCCAATTGATTGTCTGCCATGAAAGCAAAAGCCAGCTGCCGTGTTAATTATTCATGATGCCTGGCGCAGAGGGGAGGAAGAAGGGGCTTATGGAAGCCACTCAGCAGTGGAAAATTTGCATATGTAGATATAGCAGAGTAGGAAAAAGAGGTGGAGCGCTCCTGTACAAGATAAATGGGATGCACAACATTTCAGCATTTTCTGATATATTTTCTGTCCTTCTCGTCCACGGCTAAAAAAGTTTTTAGTGCTGAGGTCAGCAACAAGTGTGCAAAGAGAAACCACAGAGGTTTTCCAAGCGTGACCAGAGCCATTCAGCTGCTCTCCCTGTCACAGTCATTTCAGGTTAGGAGTTCGCAGAGGGTGTAAGAAATCCCAGGGGAGCAACGAGAAGTTTATCCACGCAGAATTGAGGATTTGATCGCATTAGTCACATGCTTTGAGATTGTGGACTTACAGTGCAGCTATAGAAGTAATTACCCCAGTCAAGTAGCACGACACACCTGAAAACGGGTGCAAGCTGCTTGTGTAGTGAACCTCTAACACTTTCACTGTAGGAGAAGGGTATTTCGAAACGCTGAGGAAAAAAAAGAAAATCAGCACCGCAACTGCCAGGAGGGAGGTGAGAATCAGGACAGTGACATGCAGTGGCAGGGGACAGAGCAAAGAGTGAAGCAGTAGGATTTCAAACACCTTGTCCATCAACATCTGGGGCAAGCAGGGAGTTACAGTACGAGCTCTACTCATTCTGCTATGTCATCACCTAACAAGTTAGTACAACATTCAGAAAAAACTCTGCACCTTTGACCTCTTGAACAATTGCTTCTCTCTCACTATTCCAATCCATTTTAATGTTGGAACTTCTACCTTAAGAACAGCCTTCCCTTATCCAGTTTCTATGATGACACTGTACAGCTCAAAGATCAGGTTGTCCGTTTGGTTTTGGACCCCTTGGTATGTGATTTATGCAGTTTAGCACACGTGGTACACTTGTGCCACACACATACAGCAGGTATGTATACATATAATCATAAACAGAAATTACGCAGACCATTAAAATTCACCTCATCAAGACCCCCTCATCCAAACCTAACTGGAAAAGCTGTAGAACTGACATTAACAAGACATCCAGAGAAGCTTAGACAGCAGGATTTGACTCAGGTCAAAGTGAAAAACAAGGTGAAAAAGAAAACAATCAGGAAGGGAGACATGTGGGAGAAGGAGACATAAAAAAGGGAAAAGGCTCTAGTCTTATATATTGTGAGCAAGAGTGGTTTAGTCTTAGCATAAAGAGTTTGCATTTTGTGGACCTGTCTCAATATTTAATAATCAAATTCTGAGTAATTGTCAAAGAACTTTTGGGGCCTGACTTCTCACGTTTCCTTTACAACAGCTGTTCAGTTTTCAGGTGCACCCAGATCAGCCTTACAGAGCAACAGAACAGTACCTGGAATAGGGGTACCCACATTGTACCACCTTTTTGGCTCCCCTCAGGAGACTGCTTAGTGTCTATTGTCCTACCACACCCCTGGTAAGTTCTTCACCTTTCCCCCAAACCCAACTTCCTCTGGATTTTCCAGACTGAGAAGCAGACAGGAAGAGTTTCTCCTGCTGCTCAGTGCCAAAGGCTGGGTACCCTGCTTGGCAGAGATGGGAGATCAAATACCAGCTTTGCACCCAACTACAATTATTATTAAATCCATCCCAGTTTTGCTTCTTTCTGCCTTTCTGAACAGTTGCCTTCTCTCTCATTTTTCTCCCAGCCCACACAACCACCTCCAGTCTAAGACCTTTGCCTGTTAGGAGTTGCCCCAAGGCATCCTGTCTTACAGGCTTCAAATTCTTCCCTGGTGTCAACTGCAAGGATCCAATGGGTGTTGCACGAGGATGTGGTTAAGCAGGTCACTCATGGTCTCCTCAGCACAACGCACAGAATCTACTCGCTCATGTGACTGGGTCAGAGCCTCTGGATGTGACTATCAAAAGCCAAGATTAAACCTCATTTGCACGTAATACGGGAATGCAAGAAATTAACATTTAATATCACCACAAAGCCTTCTGGGCTCATCTTAACCCCCTGCAGAGCCCAACAGCCCCAAAATGTTTCTTCCAGGCCTTTTCCCTGAAGCTCTCCCCCAGACGAAAACCTTGGCAGCTTAGATGAGCCCTTGTGGAATAGACGGAAAAGAAACGCACTGACCTTTCTTTGCCCACCGGAGAGTGCCCTCGCTGGAATGAACGTGGTCTTCAAATTTTGTCTGCAAGACCGTGGCCCGCTCCCGGACTTCCTGAGGGTCCGTGCCACAGGATTTCTACAAGGGCGGTGGGAGGATTAGAGCAAAGAGAAAATTTGAGTCAGGAATAATGAAGCAGTTTACAATAGATTTAATAACAGTAAAATCACACAGTAACCACCCAGGGGCCAACGAAGGTAATCCTCTCAATATTACTAGAGAAAAAAAAAATACAGATAAAGATGTTAAAGTCAAAGCAGCCAGTGAGCGCTGTGTGGCGAGGAGCGCAAATCAGTTTTAATTTTGTGTTTTCTAACATCCATCACGTATCTTTTTCTCCTTGACTTTCCCCCCCCCCTCAGATTCAACAGGCTAGATACCACTGCTTGTTTCCATTGGAGTTATTCGAAATAACTCCCCCTGGACTCTGCACTAACATTTTTAGTCAGATGTTGCAAGTTCCCCTGTGCAGCTCCCCAAAACACCTGGCCTGTTCTTGGCACTCATGGGGCAGGAGATCTATGTTTACCCTCATGCTCCAGAGAATGGAACAAATTCAGTACCTGTGAAAAAGCCAACTAAATGAACTTAGCACTATTGATGCCTACGTGAAGTTTTATCACTGTCAATAAGTCGCACTTCACCGTAACTGTCATCACATGGTGCCTCTAGAACAAGACAAGGCCCTTGCACCACAGGCACAACAGAAAACGGAAAACATTCCTGAGAGAGTCAGCTGCTACTGGGAGGAGAAAAGAGTCCTTCTCTGGAGTACCCAGGCGGAGAAAGGAAATGTGGACAAGAAAACAAGAGAATTTTTGATGGAAAGTTGAGAACAAAGCGCAAAGCCAAGCACCCATGGATGTGAACCTCTCCCAGAAAAGGGCCACAGTTCTCAAAAGCTACTCACACGGGAACCAGCACCCATGTGTAGGAGTGCCAGACTCAAACCAGCAACTTGATACTGGTCATCGCCCTCATCTGACTGCGACTGTCCAAAAACAAACATCCAGCTCCCATCATTCTGCCCTAGGCCTGTGCCAAGGCAACAATCCTGTTGTTGCTCCCCACGCTAATGCTGCAAAACTCTCCTTCCCTCCGAGCTGCGAGCTTCGCCTCTGCGCCACCGTCGGTCCAGGGAAACCGTATCACACCGACACCGCAGCCCTCGGTGACCGTGGGAGCCAGGCAAAATATTTTGCTGCCCCAGATCTGCCACTCTACAGCCCAACAGCAAATCTGCCCCGAGACATACCACAAACATAGTCTAAACTCCCTGCACAGCATCCTCTTTTTGGCTCAGGAACCCACACCTTCCAGCCACTGAGTTATTCTTCAACGAAGCAAACACCCACGGGGGTTAAACTCCTGCTGACTCACTACCTGGACGAACCATCCATCCATGCCTCCAAAGACAGGGGTGGGTATTTTAAGGCTACGTGAAGAGTCCCCCAGATTTCTGGTCTCTGCTGTCTGTCTCTCAACGCACTCGGGAACGCCTCACAGCACAGCTCGTTTCACGGACGCCTTTCAGTTTGACTCAAGGCGTGCCTATTAATCAGTCGAGACAGTCTCCAGCCAAGGGGGCTCTGTAAAGGTTTAATAAAGCCCAAGTGGTGCTGCCTCTCCGAAGTGGACACTCAGGGCTGGGAGTCACAAGTTTCCATTGACGTGAAACATAAAACTTTCTCGCCCCGCCTGCTCCTCCTAGCCCCCATCACTTTTCTTTTGTTAAGCCTCCTGGCAGCACAAAGTGTCACCTTCCCAGCGTTTTTTAATATGAATGTGAAATTAGTGAGCCTTGCCCTTTCCCCTGGCGGACAGAATCCTCTGTTATTAAAAAGTAAAGCACTTTAATAATGAAAACTTTTTCTCTTTTTCCTGTGTTTTAACTGTTTAAAATTAATGAGAAGGGCATAACGGTTGTCAAAGAGATATTGAAAGCCGGGTAGCCAGGACCGAATAAGCACGAAAATCCCTCCAGAGTGTTAAATAAACAGTGCTTCAGCCCCCTCTGAATCCCTCTGTTGGTTATTGTATACATTCTGTAACAGCACTCAGAATAGATCTGAGCACCGGGGAGGCAGAAAGGTTTCAGAATTCCAATAAAGGCCTCAAATTAAAGACAGCCTGGTGCGAATTCCAGGAGAAAATTAAAGAGACCTCAAGCTTAAGTGACAGGTGACTTGCTTCTGTGTCACAACTGTCAGGGGATTTAGTGATAATATGGCAATATATTACAAAGGACTTTTCTTATTCCCCCCTTTAGGTTTCAAAATGAGGCATCTCTTCTTCCCGATGCTGGGGGGGAAAAGAAAAAGTAAGACAAAAATGAGGGATAAAAAAACTAGGTGCATAATTTCCAAAGTGTGAGGTCAGTCCAAGAGAAATAAATGAAAAAAAGCAAATGGCAGGGAACATAATGTACTCGGAAAACAGCTTCTCCCCTCCTCCCATCTCCACCTTGTCTTTTATTCCCTTCAGCCCCTCGAGACAGATCTCATTTTAAAATTGCCCCCTAATGGGCATGAAAAAACCAACCCTGTGTGTGATTCCAGCCTTCCAGGGAGGGTCATCCAAAAAAAAGAAAAAACCCAAACCAATAATA